>NW_024537516.1:0-97745 GCF_016647745.1 Suillus plorans
CACAAGTATTTTCTTGCAGATGCAGGTTATCCACTGCATCCTGGCCTACTTGTAAGTCGGCGTACGACTCGCGAGTGCGAAGGGGTGTGGAGACCGCTGGAGGATATACGAGCGCTAAAGAGTAGATAGCTATCAGCGAATGTTAGACAATAAGGAATGTGATGATTTTGAGACGTTTTTTTTTGAGACGATAGTTATAGTTATATCAATGAATGCGAGAGTGAGACTTCGAGACTGGGTATGATTGCCTATCAGTATGGACTGTACATGGGCTACTTATACTTTAGAATAGTAAGGGTCCTTATCGATGGCTAGGCCGAAATTAAATGCGAAAAACGGAGTCCGAAGGTAGAATCGTCGCGTCCGAGAAGGTAGAGTAGATGTAGCGCGAAAGAGTACGAAAATGAGCAAACGGAGGTATGAATGGGTATGGTTTGACAGGATAACGAGAGTGCGCATGGGTTTGACAGTTTTCGGCGGTTCGGCTGCGAGCAGGATAACGGAGACGAGAATAATAAGGGTCGATTATACGAGGCATTGATGGGGAACAAGGATAGGATGATGACGAGGTCCGTGCTGAAGTTTTCGATGGTGATGGTAGAGGTGAGCGTTACTTCGGCTATTTCCGGCGTCAACCGCTCAGTAGTCCTTACACCTCCCTCCAACTACAGATATCAACCGTCCTCGGTTGATCCTTCGACGAATCAAACACCCGATGACTCTATTCCTCCTGCGACTGAGTCTCCGTCTGTTTCGATAAGCTGCGTGACCTCGAGCATCGTTGGCGAGCGTGTGTGGTAGGGAATGAGTCTAAATGCGGCAAATTTGAGTTTTGAAACAGCTCCATCGACTTCAGCGAGGCGGTAAGCGCCGTTTGTGTTGCATGAGACGACAATCATGGGACCGAAATAACGCGGTTTGCACTTCGCATTCGATGAAGGCTCGATCTTTTTGTTTAAGACCAATACGAGCTCGCCCGGCCTGAAACTTCGATCCTTGATTGTGTTCGAAAAACGGCGCTCGAAATCTTTTACTGAGGCATAACAACTTGCGAGGACACGTTTGTGAATGTCTGCAAGGTCTTCGTCTCGTTTGGCAAGTTGTCGTGCGCGGACAGCAAGAAGTTCGTGTGTAGGAATGATTTTGGTGATGTCTGGGATAAGGAATGTGGCTTCCGTGATATCGAGTGGAAGGAGTGGCTCGACACGTGCGCCATGTAAAATGGTGAATGACCGGTAGATTTTCGAGTTGTGACGCGGTCAGCCCAGAAAACATGGGGCGCAAGAATTGGCCATTGTGTGATATCACCTTGACATGCTTTGACGAGTGAATCACGAATCGTTCGATGCGAGCGTTCGACGATTCCATTGGCCTTGGAGTTGTAAGCCGAGATGCGGATATGATGGATATGGTATTTCGTCGCGAGCCAGTCGAGCGCAGCCACGAAAGGTGTGCCATTATCAGTAACAATTTCCTCAATTCCTCCCCAACGACATAACAAGTCCTCAAAAATAAAACTTCCCAACGTGTGACCAGTTTCCTTTCGTAACATGCGCCACTCTGGCCATGCTGTGAGTGAGCAACGAGCTTGAACGATATAGGAAAATCCATGCGAAGTCGGCATGTGCATAGAGTCCGTGTAGGCTTTTCGAAAGAGGGGCGCGGGAATAGCGACTGTTGGTGGTAGGACGACTTTTTCAATGGATCGAAGCTGACATTGATGACATGTCTTGAGGTACCATGAGAGATCGTAATCGAGGGATGACCACCAAAAACGGTCAGCTATGGTTCGTCGAGTCGAATAGAAGCCTTTGTGTCCAAGACTGTCGTGAGTTTGCTGGAGAATTCGTGCACGATCATTTGAGAAAATGACGAGTTGATGACGACCTGCAGGATCACGACGCCAAAGTCGTTTGTTATGAACAAAAAATTTTGCTGCTCGTTTGAGAAAACGAGAGCGATTTGAGAACTGTGTGCCCAAAGGCAGCACGAGCATCTCGAGATAAAGCTGGATGGCCCGGAGGTCATCATCCTGCATTTTGGAGTCTTCGTTGCGCGGGAATTCTAGGTCAGTACTGAGGTCGGCTTTGGCAGAAATGAAAACCTGGCCCGTTGTCATCATTCCGAGTCCTCCGTTGCGTGAATCCAACATTGTCCATATCCCATAGCTGAGTACTTCATCTATCTCCTCTTCCACCTCTTCTGAGTCTTCTTCATCAAAATCTTCATCTTCCAGTGCACGACGACGCCGTGATAGGCCATCTGGGCCAGTATGTTTGGGTCCTGGAACGTGTTTGAGCGAGAAGTCAAATAGTAAGATTCCCGCGATCCAGCGATTGACGGCTGCGTTAGGTTGAATATCAGGGTTGTTGAGCATGCCTTTGATATATTTGGCATCGACTTCGACAATGAAATTCTTGATTCCTATGGTCCAGACTTTAGTAGCCTTGAGTGCACGGAGTAAGCCATAAAGTTCGATTTTTGCCTGAGAATAGCGCGATTCTCGATCATTCCAAGTAATTGAGCCGAAACGAGAGGGTCGACGACGATTTTCATTGTCGATCTGAAGCAAGATCCATCCACAGGCAATATGGGAAGAGTCGACGGCAAGAATGACAGGATTAGGGCTATGATAATCGATTGGTCGAATGGCAGGAGAGTCAATGACAGCGTGCTTGAGGGTGTCCATGGCAGTTTGTGCATTTTCATCCCAAACGAAAGGTACGATGTTGCGAGTGAGATTGGTAAGCGGTCATGCGATGAAGGCATAGTTTTTAATCCAGTTGCGCACGGTGCCCGCAGTGCCAAGGAACCCACGAACTTCAGAATGTGTCGTGCATGGGGGCCAGTTCTTGATTTTGACAATCTTTGAGTCATCTGGGATACGTCCTTCATAAGTGCAACACTGTCCAACGACAAGAACCTTGGGGACGCAAATGAAGAGCTTCTTAGCTGACACTGTGGCTCCCGCATGCTTGAGACGATGTAAAACTCTATTGACGTCTAAGCAGTGTTCCCAAACAAATCGTCGTATGCCGGTGTTTTGGGAAATGGTTTCAAATGTACCATCTGAGAGTTCATATCGCGTCCGAGGTCCAAGAACGTTGACATCATCCTGAAAATTGGGGGCTATGTCGGTTTCATGCTGAAGGATGAATGCGACATCATTTTGGAAGACTGCGGGAGAATCTGTCCAACCCATAGGTAGCGCTGTGAGTCGAAATGTTCCGAGTGGGGTTTGGAAGGTGGTGAGGTCGCGGGATTCTTCAGCTAGGGCTCGGTGATCGAAACCAACAAACAAGTCCATCATAGTATAAATTGAACGTCCAGCTGATTGTTCTGCGAATAGTTCGACATAAGGGAGGGTGGCTGCGTCTTTGACTGTGACCGCATTGAGTGGCTGAAGGTTGTGAACTATGTGAATTGAGCCGTTTTTCTTCGCAACGCAGAACCAGCTTGACTGGTAGGAGCTATTGGACGGTTCATAGATCCCAGACGCGATTTTCGACTTAATGAGGGCAATGACTTCATCACGGATCCCTGGAGGGATGGGTGGCTGCCGATGGACCCAGGGAGTGTGTTCTATAGTGGGAATTACGACGGGCGGGAAATAATCGTCTCGAAATCTCCCTTTCTCGGTCTCGTCCCATGCTAAGGCCAACTCATTGAGAGATAGAATGTGCGCTACTAGTTTCTGCTCTTCGGGCCATAAAAAGGAGTTCTGAAAAATTCCAAGATCATTCACACGGTCTGTAGTGAGTCGAGTGCTCGATACGAAGTCAGGAGGATTGGGAGAGACTGTGGGAAGGGATAGGAGGGGTTCTTCAGGAAAACGTCAAACAATACGAGCATGAGCTGGCATGGTGGTTGCGACAGGCTTGACTCGATTGGCCACCCTTTTATAGGTGAGGACTCGTCGTACAGGGTCAAAGTTGAACGATTCCTGTAACAAACATTCAGCAAGAGGGCTGGCTGTTAGGTGCGCAACTGCAGGAGGTGGACTTTCGGCCGATAACGAGTTACTGAAGGCTGCTGCAGAGAGCATGGCTGAAGTTAAGGAAGGTGGAGGACGGGGAAGGGTAGCACAGGTTCGAACTCGCATGATGTCTGTAGGGTCGTGGATGGTAACATAGACCATGTCCGCTGTTTCTGACTTTGACAACCGAACGAGCCGCTGCCACGGACGTCCTAAAAGCAGACGATATGGAGCATCAGCAATAACATAGGCATGGGCCCACGTTTTGATACCATCAACATCGATCTCGAGCATCTCCAGACATCCAGCCATGTCCTGGGAGCTTCCGTTCGCAGTCTGCATGTGCATGCGAATGTTTTTGTTGATTGGGGCTTGAGTCTGCTTCCAAACATCTTCTCAAATAATGACGAGCTCCGAACCTTCATCCAGCAATGCCATTTCCGTGTGGACACCATTAAGCATAACTTTGAGCTCACGAAGGGGTGTGGCATGCTCAATTTGTGGTGGTGGAACAGATGCAGTAGTGGTAAGGGTGTTAGCGGACGACGGAGTGGATACCCGGTGCGTGCGGCAGTGCTCTACAGCTTCTCGTCGAAGGTCTGGGCTTACTGCAAGAAGGTCAGCAACCGTGATATTCGGAATGATAGTGCTGAGCATGTTTTGATAGATGCGAGAGGCTGCATCCGGAGTGGCTGCTTTAGACTCGTAAACGTATGCAGGAGTTTTCTTTGGGGGAACTGCAGGAGTATCAGGAATGAGATCTTCGATGGAACGAGTTTGACTTTGTGCCCGGGTATCAGACGAAGTACTAGTAGCCTCCTTAAGCTTCTTCTGGGACGGTCCTGCATCTATATTATCAAGCACCGCGTTTTTCGCCTTCGACCGAGTGATAGCAAGAGCATCTGCACCTGAGTTGTCATCTTCAATCGTCGTGACTGTGGCATGGTTCTCTGCGACTTGGATACATTGAAGGAAGTAGCTTTCGGATATAAAGGCGCTAGATGGTATGGTCGAGGGAGGAGGATTCGAAGACGGAGCAGATGAAGTGATGGTCTTGGCATGTCTATCCACAGCTTGCTGCAAGTTCTCGAGACCTTGTCGTTGGATGCGTGATCTGTCTGCATTGAGAAGGAAGAGATCTTCGCGGATGATGCGCCCAGTGCGAAGATATTCTGCTGCTGTGGGGCAAACACGAAGATAATGAGATTGTCCACAGAATGCGCACTGTATGGGGGCACGCGGAGTACTGGCAGGTACTGGAGTGGTTACAGACACGTTATTGCAGAGTTGTCGAGTTCTAGGAGCAGCCCAGGCATTAGCAGCAGCAGGAGCTATCCAAATGAGCCGTGTATAACATGATGAATAATTAACGTCCCCGATATCGAGACTATGCATCTGTCTAGCGAGTGCATCGACCTCATCCATAGTGGACTTTTGCGCAGCTTGAACAGGTACTTGAGGGGATGTGAAGCGCACGGTCTTCGTTTGAACTTCTCGCGGAGCATTACGAGGTTCATCATCATCGTCCGAGTCATATATGTGATGATCTTGGGCTCGACGATTGTTGGTAGGAGCTGGGGTAGTGCGACGAATGGACTGAATGCGAAGGGTGATGGGATCGTTGAATTCAGCATCAAATGCCTCGTCCGAGAAAACATGACGGCCTGCTTCAACGACCTTCTCAAAATGAGCTGGCTCGTTGCGATTAAAATCTGGATCCTTGAGCTCAAGTCGTTGAAGGATTTGACGACGAGCACGAACGGGTAACCCCTGCCAGAAGTACTTATCACGGTCTCGTGCAGAGATCTTGCTGTTGGTGACCAGCCAGACAGCGACAGCTCGAAACTGACTGTAGTACTGCATAAGCTCTTTCTCCGTGTTGATGTCACTATCAGCTTGATTGACGACGATGCGCTCGAGCTCTCGAACCGTATAACGCTGACCCTTGCTGGCACCTGGATAGTGGCCTAGGATGCTCCTCTTAAAGGTGCTGTACTCCCGACTCTCGAAACCCGTGAGCATTATCCAGAAACGCTTGGTCGGAAGATCCACGTATCGCACTAGACATTTACATTTGTCAGCGCTGGTTAGACCATAGGTAGACGCGAGATCTTCAAATAACTCGAAAAAATCTAACAACTCCGACGTTTCGCCATTGAAGAGCGGCGCTTTACTAGAGTTAGGGCCAGGCATAGCACCTATGCCTCAATGCGCGTGGGACATGATGGCGGTTGGCTGGGTCGTGGCTCGAGCTTGAGTGTTAGTGAAGACGGCTGGTCTCAAAATGAACGGTTGTGGGTGCTGGAATGTGAATGAAGGTTGTTGTGATGACGTTGCGACAGCGGGACGTGATGATCTATGGTTGTTCGGCGCGAACGGATTCTCATCCTCGTCGTCGGCCTCGTCTGAGTCGTCTGATTTTCTGGGGCGGATTGGACGGGGAATAGGATTCAGTGGTGTTACTGGTTCTGGTTGAGGAGTCGAGGGGCCTGCAACAGCGTGGTCGTCTGTAGCGTGAGCCAGCGTGGATGGTGAGGGAGAGTGGGATGCGCTAGGGTAGGTCAAGAGATCTGGAACACACCCCTCGCGGTGGGCTCCAATATGTAAGTCAGTGTACGACTCGCGAGTGCGAAGGGGTGTGGAGACCGCTGGAGGATATACGAGCGCTAAAGAGTAGATAGCTATCAGCGAATGTTAGACAATAAGGAATGTGATGGTTTTTTTTTGAGACGTTAGTTATAGTTATATCAATGAATGCGAGAGTGAGACTTCGAGACTGGGTATGATTGCCTGTCAGTATGGACTGTACATGGGCTACTTATACTTTAGAATAGTAAGGGTCCTTATCGATGGCTAGGCCGAAATTAAATGCGAAAAACGGAGTCCGAAGGTAGAATCGTCGCGTCTGAGAAGGTAGAGTAGATGTAGCGCGAAAGAGTACGAAAATGAGCAAACGGAGGTATGAATGGGTATGGTTTGACAGGATAATGAGAGTGCGCATGGGTTTGACAGTTTTCGGCGGTTCGGCTGCGAGCAGGATAACGGAGACGAGAATAATAAGGGTCGATTATACGAGGCATTGATGGGGAACAAGGATAGGATGATGACGAGGTCTGTGCTGAAGTTTTCGATGGTGATGGTAGAGGTGAGCGTTACTTCGGCTATTTCCGGCGTCAACCGCTCAGTAGTCCTTACACACACCATATCTGGCTGATAAAACTCAAGCCAGTTGTTTTTCCATTGATAAGATGTGATTTGTGATATTATAGCAATGGATACAATTGATGCGTGCTGATTAAGCTACTGTCTACACAAATGCGGTACTGAATGTGTGATAACTCTCCTTGTCTGTGAAGTTATTCAAAAAGAAACGCTTGTAGCTTTCCAAGCAAGGCGCAGAGGACACGCTGTTAGCCACTGCCTCACCATAAACTGGTATCAATTCAACTGCATGTGTCACATGTGTCACTCATATGACAGCCCCCTCCCTATGGCGGTTACTGTTTTCATCCTGCATGTACGTGCGCTCGAGAGTCCACATTGCGAGTTCGGGGCGATCATCAGGACTAGAAATAAAGCGGAAAAATTGGACATAGAGAAGTGGGTCAGAGAGATAAGATGGCAGTTCCAACTTGGAACCTCGTCAGACTGTCAGTTGAAAAATGAGTCACACTTGTGCAACGTAATTCGCTGTATATGACATTAGTAGATTAGAACATAAGTACATGGAATAGACTTGCTCGTTTTGCCGTCAATACCCATAGCATCAATGATAACAGTATCACAATTTCCCAAGGGAAAATTATTACTTGGAGGGTATGCTTGCACCACTTGGCTCGGCATGATGATGCGTGGCTGGAAGGCTGAGTGAAGCTGCAATCTGAACTTGTGCCATACATGGAAGTGTCCGGATTCGGGGTCCAAGCAGGACTGTTCACCACTGGCAAGGGATGAACGACAAATGAAGTCAGCGAGCACATGATTGAAGTCCAGGAGTGCATATTTCGTGCGTATGTCAAACGGTGACAGCAATTTGTAATCAAGCGTGACATTGAGTTGAAAAGCGGTGAGTGCATCTCCAGAGAGGATACCCTTGAAAAAGTGATTACAGACAGTTTGGGGACCATGAATTGACTTGACTTCATCAGGGAGAACTCAGGAAACCCAGGAGAGTGCAGGATTGGCAATAGTGACATCTTCATCTTCGGCGTGTATGGCATTAACCAGTGACGCCCCACGAGAAGTCAATAGCATGTACAGGTCAAAATTTTCCATAGACTCTTGGCGGTTGAGAATGCACACAAATTGCTCCGTAAAATCCTTGATTTGCCGGGACGTCCACGGGAAAAGGTTCTTACAATATGTGATGAGCAACCACTCTGTCACATCTGCAGAGAACTGCATCAAAGTCCCCAATTTCCTAATTGTACCATCAAAGCTTTGGAGAAGCTCAAGTTTCGGGATGAAAAAATCTTCTTTGATACCCTTCTTCCTCTTCCTTGCCTCAGCCTGGACGATAGCATCCTTGAAAGAGTGGAAATCTGAAAGCGCCTGCACCAATGACTGAAGAGATTGAGGTGAGTGAACTGGATTCTGTGCGAGGTAAAAGAAGTCCACGAGTGAACGGATTGCACAGACGAATCTGTGTGGAACGGCCCCTGCAATTGACGCAATGATAGTGCATTGGATGTCTCTATGCTCCCGGCCTGTCATTTGATTAACATGCGTGATGCCTTTCATGAAATGGCGCGTTCTGACCCACTTATACTGGACCATGAAGCGAGTATCGAGCTCAGAATCTCCTAGAGCCTTTTTGATCCATTTTAGCGGATGATCTGCAAAAAACTTATGACAGGTGTGCAGCACCTCGCCAGCAAGGAAGACCGACAGACATGCAAACTTCCAATCACACCAGTACGGCATGTGAACACCAGACAAATTGACGGCTTTGGCTGCTTTCTGGAACTTGTCCAGATCCCAGGGATCAACATTTTGGGATATCCCCACAATGAGTTCCAATGTGTGGTTCCCGGTATGAGGGGGGTGAAGAATTCCATCACAGAAATCTGCTTGTATTGCCATGGTTAGCAGGGACAAGTTTTTACTGACTGCAGCAATCATAGTAGCCTCTGGCAGGTCGCACACATGAGCAACAAGTGGCATGAATACATGACAAATGTAGCAGGAGGGATCGGGCATAAAACAGTTGTCATTTGCTGTGACCTTGAGGTTTGCAAAAACAAGGTCCATGCATTTATGCCATAGTCTGGCCTGGAGAATGGACTGGTGTTCTTGATGAACGCGGAACTTTACAACTGGAATGTAGGCTACACAGCGCCAAGCTCATAATGTTGCCTTGGAATGGACCTCAGAATCAATATTACCAATGGTGACGAAGACCGGGTGCATCTTGATTCCCCCGGCAAGTCGCGTCACAGGAGTTTTATCTGATCCCAAGATAATTGGGACTTGAGTCGTACCCAATGGGAGATAGTCCTAGAAATAAAGAAATCAGTCTATTACTCAGTGAGGCGTAGATTAACAGGGCAAAAAACCTGGATTTTCCATGCCATATTGGCACTCATGTAATCCCCATATTCGCGCTGATTTTTGATGTTGGCGACATAGGGGTTAAAGGTCATGTGGTTAGCAAATGTTGGGTTGCTAAAGAGTTGCTGGACGACCTGCAGTGCATCACACCAAACAAGCTCCACAGGATGGACAGTCTTATAGCCTTTGAACTCTAACTTGGAGACTTTCCATGGGGTAAAAGAAGGGAGCGAGTCCATCCAGTCTAGGAGGTGATCCTTCATGGTAAAAAATGGTCTTGCACGATTTGGAGCGTCAAACTGTGAAATCAAGATCATAGTTGGGAGTACAGCTTAGATCGTTGTTCCTCATTACCCATTTCAACTTCAAGAACTTCGTAATTTGGGTTCAGGTAAGGTTTTTGACCAAGAATTTCCCTAATTCCCATTCACCTTGGTCAGTGAAAGGGTAATAGGCATTTATCAACTGCCAATTCACAAATTGATTATCTTCCAACTTATCCAGCATATATTTACCGATCCCATAGACATATCCAGATTGTGGGTGGCAGGTACCAGTGACGGGTGTCTGACCACCTTGATTGAATATAGAAGGGACAGGTAAAGCTTGTGGTTGTGTATCAGAAGGCCAGCAAGTAGACGGAGCATTGAGATGTGAAATAAGTGCCTCAATGGATGAATATTCCCCAAATTTGCAGTTGGGACATAGCCTGCCAAAGGTATGTGTGGTATCATGAAGTGAGCAATGGAAGTACTTACATTATAGTGTAGACTTGGCTTTGACTCAAGTGTGCTAGATGTTGGCAGACTTGCAGGATTGCACAAGGCTGAAATTCAAACTCTGAGGACCTCACATCTCACAGTGCACAGTCATCGCGCTGAGCCAATGGAGTTTGCATCTTCATCACCAGTCTCATCTCCTCCTCGACCAAGCAGTCCTGCTTTTACCAGTACTACATCAAGTAGTGCAACACATGTTGAATTAACTCCCTTGAAATTCTTTAAGAAGGTCAACTACCCTGAGTCACCCCATACAATGGCTACTGAGCTCTTATCTGGCTCTGACCGTTCATTTTCTCCCAAGCTATCCCCCTCCCTTTCAGGTTCCCCAAAGGTTTACCTATCCCCAGTGGAAGAGATCCCATACCTTCCCGATGTAAAGGAGAGCTTATTGTATAAGCCTGACCTCTTATAATTGCCAAAGTCACCTTCCCGGGCAGCATACTTGCGTGAGAGATCATCCAAGAGGCCTATTCCATACCCTTCTAGGCAACTTCCACTCAATATTCATTTGACAACCCTCATCACAGGACGAGGACATGAACCAGACTTTACCACTGAACAACTTCAAGAGGTATTTGTCATTTTCTTTGTTCCAAACCATTCTTACATGATACATTTAAAAGCACAAGGATGTGATATCTAATGGCCTCTCACAGATGAATGTTGACACGTTGTACAAAGCCTTTAAGGCAGTACTTGCTAGCCGCGAGGTTACTCACCTTCAAGTGGCAACATCCCTATGGCAGGTTGAGTGCACAGAGTGTATGACAGCCTTAAATCAGGCACTCCACAAGGAGAACAGAGCCCACCTCAATATCAAGAATGAACAGCTGAAGAAGATCAGAAATTTCTTTTCTGAGCGCCATCGCGCAGAAATTGATGACAACACAAATTACCCTCAAGCTGTCTATGACAATGAGTGCGAAATGCTTTACGCCATCACTACCCAAGCAGACTTGGTCTCAAGATGCCTGGGTCCAGGTGCCAGGCATGAATTACTGGCATCTACCGGCGAGGGTCCCTACCTACCTCGTTTTTTGGTACTTTGAAAAATAGGGACAGCATTACACATGCACTGGGGGGTGGTTGCATGGACACTGGTACTGATACAGACTCTGATTCTGATTCTGATTCTGATCATGGCGGGCAGCTGGGCCCGCAGCGCCCGTTCGGCATGCAGTTGTGACTGCCCATGTGGTATGTGACTGCCAACTCATTCACGCTGCTCACACTGATCGATATCAGTGACAATCAATTGATTTGTGTCACTGTTCATAGATTGCTATTAACTGGTGCCACTTTGCTTCGCCCGTTTCTTGCCTGCTCATAACTGGCTTCGACCGTTCATAAACACGCTTCAACTGTTTGATATGGTGCTTCGCCTGCCCCGGCCATTCATAAATCTTTTTCTCCTGTTCATAGATCATCTTATCATGCCACGCCCCTACCCTCTTTTTCTTTGGTAGTAAATGTTTTGCCTTGTTCGTAAATCACCTTATCAGCCTGCCACACATTCCCAGTTTTGTAAAGATCGTGTAAAGTACCCTCATATGTACTATTACATTAATTCGCAATGTGGTCCCCAGCGCAAAAGTAAAGCCAAAGTCCCCAAACCACCACGAGGCTCTGGCCTCAATCCTTCAGGTGAACCAGCAATTGATCAGCTTCGCATTCCTACAGAACAACCGCAGATGTCTTATTTCAGTTTCGATGCACA
Organism: Suillus plorans; assembly: GCF_016647745.1. NCBI lineage: Eukaryota > Fungi > Basidiomycota > Agaricomycetes > Boletales > Suillaceae > Suillus > Suillus plorans. The sequence continues at coordinate 12,026 of NW_024537516.1, forward strand.
TGAGACCACCCATAAGTTCCTTATGTTTTTCATCACTCAAAGCTCAATGTTCTACAGCCCAACATGGCCATTCTTACAGGGGCACGCAGAGCACCGGCTTCGAGACCACCCGTAAGTTCCTCATGTTTTTTTTGTCACTCAAAGCTCAACATTCTACAGCCCAACATGGCCATTCTTACAGTGGCACACAGAGCCCCAGCTTCAACAATCAATCCTCCTGGGACTTCTTTCAGAATCAACCGTCCTTTGAAGCGCCCCCACAGGGCTCATATCCCAATGAACACTACTCATTCCAGGGTGCTACAGGTAGCACAGCTAGCACGAGTATGTCGGACACAATGCTCATTCAATGAGGCGAGATCCCTCACACAGACGTCATGCATGTAAGTTATTTATTCTTGGATCTATTTAATACTCATACTATTCCTTTCATCTAGATGGCGGGCCCAGCAAGACTCGCAAAGAAACGAGGGAGTCAACAGCCGATGCCACCAACACCACAGATGGCTCCCTACCCAACAACCCACCCACAGATCCCATCCGCAATCGAAAGCTCAATGTCGCAGATTGTGACGTCGTCAACACATACTGATCCCACTCCCACTATACCCACTATAATAGTCTCTGATGCCACCATTAACCAGACGATGAAGGGCGCGATGAAACTTGTCACGCGTGAACTATTTAGCCTGAATGCGATGACCATCAACAAAGCCCTGAAAAAAGCTATGCTAACAATGGTTATTTGGGACTCGTTGCTGCAATGCTTCGGTCCTAACAGTAAGTTTTATGGTGGATTGTTAGCATCGTACTTACACATTCTTTTAGCAATGGTCACAAACTTTATCACCAGTAAACGTCAGGGTGAGGTCACAAACACGTTGTCAGTGACCCGTGGGAAAGTAGTCGAGTTTGCGCGTATGGGCGCCTTCCATGCGTATTGACTGTTTCCCCCATTACACAGTACCATGCCCCCTGTCATCTATCGTAAACGAGTGGTTGACAAGATCGCGATGGAGGGCAACAGACTCACGTTCATGCACATTTACACATTCGACCAGGTACAATTTTGTTTTTACCTGTTGTTGAAGACTGAACTTCATCTTTTCAGGACGGTAGAATCCAAATCAAGGCAAAATTCCAGAATTCGTTTATAATGGCCAATGTCATTCGATTTGTTTGGTTCAGCTTGCACCAAGAATTCCTCAGCAAGACAGAGGAAGAACAACTGGAAAGGATGAAATATATATGGGCACTCTCCAGCACTGCTACTTTCTGCAGCTTGGATGAGCAATATGAGATTCACGTGCAGATGGATCCCTTCGGGGGGATGTCAGGCAACCGGAAGTTTCTCGCTATTGTGAAAGCGATGGATGACTTGATGGACGACGAGAAGGCAGAATTTCATAGGTTTTTGCAGTATGTGTTGCTGGTTGGACTGACGCAAGCACTGTCCTCGTAGATACATTTTATGCTGGTTTCAAATGGTTTGAATCTTTGTACTACTAGATCACGCATTTATCACACTGATAATCTTGCATTGCATTGATAATATCACATTGTCTTCAAATCTCATACTAATCTTGTACTAAATTTTGTGAAACTTAAGTCAGGGTCTGTTGAAGCTAGCAGTACACGCTCAGTGTCTGGAAGGAACAACTAATATTAATGTTAACTAGCGGTACGCGCTAAGGAATCTAGAGTAAGAAACGGCGAGATAACGAGACATATAGAACGAACGTACCTCAGTGTCTGGAAGGAACAACTGAGGTATGAGGAGAGAAACAGAAACAACTATATGTGCTGATGCATGTGATATGAGACAAAAAGGAAAGTGCTATGGCTAATGACGACGATGACAAAGGAAGACTTCAACACACCCCCACAACAACATGTTGTTGCAATCATTGCGACACGAGAGAGAGTCCTGTTTGATGACGAAGGAAGAGAGGACGGGGAAGACACTTGGTAAAGATGTCGGTGACATTTTTGTGAGTGGACAACCACTCTGGTTTGAATGTGCTGTCTTTGATATGCATGCGAATGAAATGGAAACAAAGGTCGATGTGTTTGGTACGACTGTGATTAGCGGCTTCTTCTGAGAGAGCAATGGCCCCGGCGTTGTCAGCGAAGAGCGGAAGAGGAAGGGAGAGCAGGATACGCAGACATTCGAAGAAGGATGCAAGCCAAAGGCCATCTTGAATCACTGCCATGAGAGCCATATATTCAGCCTCAGTCGAGGATAGCGCATGGGTTAATTGCTTCTTTGACGAGTGGGATATGGGTCTTCCATTGAAGAACCAGATGTACCCTGAGATGGAGATACGATCTTCAGGAGTACTGGCCCAATCAGAGTCGCTGAATCTGTAGAGTTCAGGAACTGCTGTTGCACCCCCATAGTGAGCACGTAGGCTGATGGTACCAGCTAGGAAACAAAGGACGTGCTTGGCCGCAGCATAGTGGCGGGGTTCTGGACAGCTGTTGTGTTGGGCCAGCTTCATGACGGCAATGGCGATGTCAGGGCGTGTGTACATCGCAAGGTAGAGCAATTCCCCGACGAGTTTGCGATACTTGGAGAGAAGATTCTTGACGTGAGGATGCACGTCAGTATCATGTCCAAATGGAAAGTGTGAGTCCATGGAGAGGGTCACCGAGTTGCAGCCAGTCATAGCATGTTCGTCGAGGAGGTAGGCGATATAATCGGTCTGATGCATCCACAGTTCGCAGGTAGTGTGATTGCGCTCAAATTGAATGCCAAGCTGCTTGGATACCGGACCGAGATCTGTGATACCGAACTGTTGAGCTATCTGACCCTTAATCCACATGAGGAATGGATGATTGCTTGCTGCTGCGAGGCCATCGTCAACGTGCCAGGCAATGATGCAAATGATGTGTTCCCCCTCTCCGTTGACATGATCATAGATGAAAATGGCATAGTCAGCCTCAATACGAAGGAAACCCAACCGAGTCAGAACTTCACGCAAAAGTTCATACCAGTCATAGGTGGCCTGTTTGAGTCCGTAAAATGATGATAGCAGGTGGCAGACAAGGAGGCTGATGCCGGGCTCGAAGCGTTCGAATCCAGGGGGTTGTCGCATATAGACATCCTCCATCAATTTCCCCCACAGGAACGCCCTCTTCGCATCAAACACGTCGAGTTCCCAATTGTTAAGGGCAGCAAGGGCTGAGAGTACGCGAATTGAGGCCGCTTTGGCGACAGGCATGAATGTCTTCCCAAAATCGATCCCTGGCACCTGTGAAAAGCCCTGAGTTACTAGTCGAGCTTTATAGACGGATCCCCCTTTCTGATCCTCGTGAAACTCTAACACCCATCTGCAACCAATGGCCTTACGATCGTCTGGGAGAGAGACGAGCTCATAGACTTGCATCTCAGACATGAGATTCATCTCTTGTTGCATGGCTGCAAGCCAGAAATCATGGTCCGAATGACGCATCGCTTCATCGTAGGTATTGGGAGGAACCTTCATGTCGTAGTTAGCAGCCTGCGGATTGCGACGAGTGTCACTACAGATTGAGAGGTGGGCATGCTCTGTGGTGATCAGATTAGCTAGAACATGAGAGAATCCCACGAATTCGGTGTCAGCACGTATGGCATCTTCATCAAGCTCATCAAGCTCAGCGAGAGGATGGGAGGGTGCAGGAAGGAGAGAGGGTCGTGTGACAAGTGGGATGGGACGGACTGGGACTGCATCATCTTCCGGTGGAGTGCCATGAATGCGTGCCTGCCTTAAGGTGCGTTGACGTTCTAGGCGAGCAGCATCAGCTGCAAGTTTCTCATGAAAAAGCTGGCCCCGTTCAGTGAGAATGAGGGACCTAGATGAATGACATTCGTGAGGGGGAGGGATGGGCGCTGCAGGAGGTACATGGAGAAGAGGAACATGAGGCAAGTTGGGAGCCACAAGAGTAGGCGGAGGAGGTATTGCGATGGGAGCAGGTGGAGGAGGTGCTGTCCTGTTGGTGTCGTCCTCATCGTCGCTATCTGAGGTGGGAAACTCATGGTTTGAGAAGGATTCATCGAAGATGACATCGCAAGAGTTGAAGAATGCCCCAGTCGTAGAGTCTCGACAGTGCCATGCTTTGACACCCAGAGGATAACCCATAAATATGGCTGCGCGTGATCGAGGTCCTAGCTTCTCCTGTAGTTCAACGGGAATCCGGACAAAGCATCTCGCGCCAAACACCCGCAGGTGTGAAATGTCCGGCTTCGCACTATGCAACATTTCATAAGGAGTTTTCCCTGGGGGAAGTGCGCGAGACTCTGTGTGATTGAAGAGGTAGGCTGCACACAGAGCAGCTTCACCCCAGAGAGAACGTGGTAAGCGGGCATGATCGAGCATTGCGTACATTCTGCCCTTGATCGTACGAATAACTCGTTCTGCCTTACCATTCTGTTGATGTGCGTATGGAGCCGAAAGTTGACGGATGATCCCCGCTTTCTCGAGGTCTGCAGAGAATGCTGCATTCAAGAATTCTCCCCCATTATCCGAACAAAAAACCTTCACACACAATCCAGACTGGTTTTCCCATTGAGCACGAACTAGGCACCAGGCATCAATGGCTTGATCCTTTGAGGCGAGTAGTTGGAGGTTGAGGACATTTGTGTGATCATCGAGGAAGATTATAAAATAGCATTTATTGTGAGGTGTGAGGACCAGAATTGGTTTGCAGAGATCGGAGTGGACGAGCTTGAGGAAGCGGGAGGCTTGGGGAGTGTCAGAGGGAGGATGAGAACGTTGTGGGTGTTTGCCCATGATACAGGATTTGCACTTGGACAAAAGAAAGTCGGGGGAGATTGTTGCTCCCGTCGTAAAGAGAGGCAAACATCGTACAGCTTTTCCTCCGATATGTCCAAGGCGGGCGTGCCACAGGTCGAGATTAGGTGTGACGTGAGTGAACGCACTGATGTCAGGTGGGGACGAGAGTATTGAGGCTGCATCGGCAGAGGGTGCCGGCAGAAACTCTAGATTGACATAACAGAGATTGTTAGCCATCGGTATCGCTCCCAGGTCTGTTCCCCAGTAAATGAGTTCACAACGAGGAGGAGATGCTCTGAAAACACAGTCCCACCCCTTACTCAACATCCATCCTACTGATAACAGGTTCAACATGGCCATTGGGGCGTGCAGGCAATTAGAGAGCCGCACACGATGTCTAGTCCCACCGATTGTGAGAATAGCGACACAGTCACCGCGACCAGAGGTGGTCAAACTCCCATGATTAGCTGTGTGAATGGTGACAGCGTCAGCTGTGGAGTATGACCAAAAATATGAGCGGTTGCGAATGAGGGTCGTGGTGGTCCCGGAATCTAGAATAGTGTTGAACCCCGAAGCCATGAGGTAGGATAGGGCAGCTGCATCTGAATTGTCGCCGCCAACCTCAGTGATCGAGGCACAGGAAAGATCTGCCAGGTAATTGTTAGCTGCAGTCTCTGTGCCAGCGAAAGCGGCAATAGTAGTAGGAGGAGGCCGAGTCTGCGGCGTGGGTGCGGGAGGAGGAACAACAGCAGCGGCAGCTGTCTCTTTCTTTTTGGTCTTCATCCAAGGTGCTTGTCCCTCCATACCTCTGCCCTTTCCATAGCAGTGGGCATGATCGTGATCCCCCTTGTTGCAGCCAACCGTGGTGCAGAATATTCCCTCCAGATTATGACGGTGTTTGCGCAACCCCGTGATTGGGTTAACATTGGTATGTCCTGCACTCGACGTTGACAATGTCACAGCATTGGCATACTCTGATCCTAGGGAACCGCCGGCAAGTGCACGCTCATCCAGAACACAAGCGGCTTCAGCTGAGATCCATGCGACGCAGACATCAAAGCCGCTGGATGATGATGGTGAAGTCGTTGTGGTGGTGGAGGCAGTACCGGTCATAGAGGTGGTCGTGGAAGGAGCAGCAGAGGTTGTGGGGAGGGTGATTGTCAAGAGAGCCTTGAATTGCAGCCAGGATCCTGAGCGTGGTAGTCCACGCAAGAGCTGAAACATGGCTTCCACATCAGTATAGACAGCTCCCATACGCAGTAGACGCTCCCTAAGAATGGCATGTTGTCCAACATAGTTGGAAGCATCCGCCGCGTCCTTCATTTGAAGAGCATATAAGCTCTGACAAACCACGTGTTGTGATCCCATGTCCGTCCGCCCAAAGTGATCCTCTAGAATTTTCCACGCGTCGCGAGCAGAGACCTTATGACTCGTGGAGATGAGTTGTTGGACCGAGGGCAAAAGTCACCGAGTGATGATAGACTTTGCTTCAAGATCGTTGATTAGCCATTCTCTAATGGCCTTCTTCTCATCGACAGTCTGGGCAAGAGGGTCTACAGGAACTGGCTTATAAGAAGCGCTCCCTAACACATCGTCAGGATTCACAGTGACGGTCACATGGCACCATTGGTCTTCGATACCGAGTGCGTAAGTGATTTCGCATTTCCAGGCGAAATAAGTGTCAGGGCCCGTGAGCTCTGGAATATGATCTAACTTCCCCATGTCAAAGGAAGGTAGTGAAGTAGATAGATAGCAAGTTGCCCTATACTAGGCGCGTGATAGTTGTAGCTTTGATATGGTTTCATTTTAGAAACCAGGGCTCATAACCTGTTGAAGCTAGCGGTACGCGCTCAGTGTCTGGAAGGAACAACTAATATTAATGTTACCTAGCGGTACGCGCTAAGGAATCTAGAGTAAGGAATGGCGAGATAACGAGACGTATAGAACGAACGTACCTCAGTGTCTGGAAGGAACAACTGAGGTACGAGGAGAGAAACGGAAACAACTATATGTGCTGATGCACGTGATATGAGATGAAAAGGAAAGTGCTATGGCTAATGACGACGATGACGAAGGAAGACTTCAACAGGGTCCTCACATAACCAAAACCAGGTATTTACGAACTGAATTGTAGTCTGACTAAAACGGAAACTCTCACAAAAGTCTTGCAACGAGTTTTAGACTACATTTTCATAAAGTTGGATTTTTAGATTAGTAGATCTGGCACTTTGCGTAACACTCACATGCTCCCGCACTTTCAGATCTGCCGCTGATGATTGATGATTCCCAGTGAAAATCGACAAGAATGAGGTAGATACACGTAGATAGATGTCTAACCACAAATTGAGGTAGATACAAATCTAAGAAATTCGAGACAGCAAAACTCTAATTTTGTGCAAAACACAAAGAATCTTTGCAAAGGAAAAAAATGCAAACATTGTCAGACTTCGATCGCATAGTTTGCAACTGTGCAATGAACTTTCGGCAAACTTTGTACAAACTTTGCATATGCAGACATTTAGCCATGTATGTGTGTTATATTTATTATGAGTCAGTGCACTGGTTGAACCATGTGCATCTTCTCATCCGCTCACCATGTCAAAGTTTGTCCCGCCATGACCGTCTGGCTTGATACAATCATTCCCTTGCATTTCAAGTTACTACTAAGCCTCCCAAGTACACTTGCCGTTGATGCTGCATCATGTGCTCTTCGTAGTGGTGATGTCCGTCATGCTATCGAGATGTACAACCATGGTGCTAATTCAAGATGTATTGTGCCATTCAAGCGCCGTGCTCCAGTTCATGATGAAGAGATTCATAGATCTCAGCTCCCACCTCAATAATCCTCCAAAGCTTTGAGAGAGTTGTGGGAAGTCGTTGTTTGCCCGGGCCATGGGAAAGTCCACTTCACAGCGGTATATCTCTTCATACACGCCATCCATTACCATGCTGATCAAGGCTCGTGCAAGTCATGACAAGTCCCCGTTGTTTCCCTTCATTGCCATTGGCCAGGATTGCTCAGCTGGTGCCTCGTTCACGTTGGATGCTGTGGAGCCTGAGCTGGAATTGGTGTGAAGATGTTTGCCCCCTCCCCACTGTTTCCTTCTCCAAGATAACAAGTGTTGATGCCACCAAATCGAGAGCATTGCGCGCATTGCGAGACAATACTTGGCTCCATCTCACGTGTCACAGGACACAAGAATTTGATGAACCCTTTAAGTCGGCCTTTCTCATGCACGACGAGCCGCTTTCGCTCAACTCGATGTCACACAGAGGCTCTGTCTTGGCAAGAATTTGCATTTCTTTCTGCCTGTGAAACCTGTCTACCAGTATCAAGGAGGTACGTGCCACGTCAGCGAAAACCTCCCGCGCTAATGCAGTACACTAGGAATACAAATGAAAGGCCACAGCGCAGGTGAGTGTCATCATGCTTACTGGTTCTACAGGCCACTGTACTAACTGGGTTCTTCTACTACTACAGATCAGCTCTTCTTCGATGCTCCAAGGCAAGGACAGTGGGAATGAGCGCGATGACTAGCGGCGGGATCCCGGTGTGTGTGCATGATAGCATTGGCATCAGGATAGTGGGCAGGGCGGAGGCGGGCATGGGTGCAGCGATACCACTACCTAACCATAGCGATACCTATAGATACATCATTCAATGGCATTAGATACCTCCCAAATGGAACATTTTCAGCGCATATATGCATCTAAAAGTGATCTAAAGCCAACGAGAATTGTATTGAAGCGCTAAATGTTCGTTTCGATCTCTATCTTTTTTCATCTCGAAAAGTCTCATTTGTCAAAACACGTCAAACGGTATCGATATTTTTCATAGGTATTATCTTTTTAGCTATCTATCTATGTGTATCTACCTAAATATTGTCGATTCTCACTGGGGATGATTGTTTACAAATATTTTATGCTGTGGAGGGATAAAGTTTGGGCTGAGTATGAAATTTGGCATTGGGCACGTGGTTTCGTATCTCTGGTGGGAAGGAGCTTGTTGTCTACGGTTCCTGGCTCAAGCGCTCATACTCGAGCCATTCTTGTTTTGTTCATTTTCGTATGGACCCTGCTCCATTCCACAGCTCCACACTTCGGTTTTTTCATATATAACCTTCATGGGCTCCCTGATACCGACATCAAACTTTTCCCATCTGCCCAAATCTAACCTTCCTCATCTACCTTGATCAGATATGTATCATATGTTCGTTCCTCCCCACTACACACTTAGAAAGGAAAAAATCGAGGCGGTCTTTGCTAACTCCCTGTCCTGGATTGCAGCATATAACATCGAAAAACACGTAAGCATGTTGCGCGTTTTCACTGATCTTCAAACTGACCTTGGTGTCCAGGCATGGGTCAAATTCAAGGATTACAATAAATCTGCTTACGATCAAGATGCGTGGAGCAAGCTAGTCAAGGACCAACAGACTAAGGTATGGGCGGGAGTGACTTTGGGATCATTGTCTCGCAAGCTAATGTGTTTGTTACAGGATTTCATCCAGTCCACGTTAGATGCCATTAAATGTTCTCCTGGGAGTTCCAAAGTTCGGCAAGGCATGGTGTGTTTTGAAACGACATTCCTGCATCACTCTTGTTTACCTTTACCATTTTTAGAATGTCCTGCTGAAAGGAGCCCCAGGAATGGGCAGAAAGACGGTTGCTCATGCGGTCTGCAACAGACTCAAGCGTCCGATGCTCGTCATTGGGGCCCATAATATCCCACCCCTTGCCGATGTAAAACCTTGGGCCGCCAAACTAGCATCGGTATGTACTATTCACGGACCGTGATACGTCTCTGACGTGATGTGGTGCTTACTTAGCTTGCGATCAAGTGGAAATCGGTGGTGGTCGTAGACCATGAATATGTACGTATCGCCTTTCAAAGTATTAGTCAGATCCTTTCTAAACACACGGCTCACAGCATTTCATGGAATTCGAGTATGTTGTTGATACTGTTAATGCTGTACTAATATAGCTAATTCTTCGTCAGGAATACCTCAAGTTGGCGATTCGAGAATTTAAGTTGCACGAATGTATCTGTCTGTGGGCCTCCGTGGTGTCGCCCGCTTTACGTGGCCCGTTCGCAGCCAGTGCATACCACAGCTATCTGACCTGCCATATCACTAACTTTTCCCTGTTGCAGCTACCGAATTCCCCGATCTTGATCAGCCAGCCCGTCGCTAACGTTGGCTACTAGTTTTTGCCCGAGGTGACCTGGCGGAAACTATTTCTAGAGGCGAGCATGCATCGGCCCCTACCGTGAGGAGGGACCGGAACGCGGAGGCCTTCCTTTGGAATCTCTTCTCGGTACCAACTCGGTAATGTCATGTCTGACACTGAATGACCTGACGCAAGTGCTAATGTAGCGCTAATAGGAGTTCAGATTGAAAATTGGTTGGCTTCCGTACGAACTACAGCTGGGTAAGTTGGTTGATATTATCAAGCTGTTCCTGGCGACTAATCAGTGCCACACATGAGGCAAAATATAACCCCTCGGGACATGAAGAAGTATCTCAAGATGGAAGTTGTCCTCTTATCCATGCGAAGGACACGGCGAACAAACATATTCAATGTGCCTGTTTGAAGTATGTGCTTCAAGTTGCTGGCTTGTATTCCATATATAAGAAGTTGTTGAAGCGCCAGTGGAGCTCGTGCACATGGGTCACACTAATTTCGCGTCCTTACATTACGTAGAATACGCTTTGATTACGGTTGAAAATGATCTTGGCAGCCAACCCGCATGTTTTGTAATTTGTCATAGTATAGCGGCTGCATAGCCTGCTTTTGTCCCATTCAGCCTGAGAGCGTGCTCCAGAACACTGATCTGAGTCTTCGTGCCATCAGAAAATTTAAACTTCTGCTGAAGATTTCATCTCATCAAACATTACTAATTATCAAATAACTGAATGATAAGGTAACCTGAACAAAAATGATAGGAGGCTATGAAAGAGTCACTGCACTGACAACGGCAGGAGAGACTTGAGACAAGTCTCAAAGATGGGTTTCGTGCGTGACAACAAAACCGGGCTCAACAGAAAGTGCCGCGTAATGAGAACGAGGCCCGCCGGGTGCGTGGCATGTGAGTCAGGCCATCTCTTGCTATTACATATATTCTGGATATAACCAGCAATCCCTAATATGGATAGGCGAATCGATTTTCAAACTCCGAGAATGCTCTTGACATCCATTCTCTATGGTCAGCGTCCTAACAGCTACTGTACGAGACACGCTACAATGGAGTACTAATCTTTGACAAAACGAATGCAAGAGATCCACATGTCGTCAAACCTCTTTTCCGGATCTTCCGACTTGTCTAACTCAACCTCCTTTGCCCCACCCTCAGGTTCGAGGCTGGCACCTGGCAGTACCGCGGCAGACTGGGACCCGTCTGTCGCATCGGTCACTGATGGAAGTGATGGCGATGGTGCGAGCGATGGAAGAGAACTTGAAGGTGGTGGTGGTGGAAGTGATGGTGGCGGAGATGGTGGCGGAGGAGGTAACAAAAGTGGTTGAGGTGGCAACACGGACGGAGAATTTGATGATAGTGAGTGTGGTAAAGATTGGATGGGTGGCTGCAGGTCAGATACTTTTGATGGCTGGTAGTAGTAGAACGCATTGTCCGGTGCTGGGGTATAGGCCTGCTTCCGATTCATAGTTCGCTGCGCCTTAGCAGCTGCACCTGCGGGTGTCCACATTTTGAAGTCCAAGTCATTGTAATTGTTATTGTTATTGCATACTACCGTGACGTTACGAGTTCATAATGACTCATGTCAATCAAAAGGGGGAAAACGTACCTGGGGGCATGTCTTCCTATTCCCTCAGTAGTACGCCGTACGAGCAATGACAGTAGCAAGCAAGTCCGAGTGCAATTGTTAGTACGAAATTGCGAGGGTATTTAAATATCACGGTAAGGGTAAACTTACATATTATAGCGCGTGTTCATGCCTTGAGGTACTTATGTCACCGTGACCTAGCAGAACATTCGATCCAATCTTAATGGGCGTGTTCGGAGCTTTCCACTACACGATGCTCCCTGACCTGATGGATGCTGCTGAATCGAAGCGTCATTGATACTTACCTGCCGAATAGAGCCTCGGTTAGAGCCTCGAATGGCGGAAATACAAGTTCCTGGTCAATAAATCGAGGGATACCAGCCTGAGGTTGCGAGACCTCGAGCTCCAACCCCGGGATTCTTGATGGATCGAGGGTTGGAAGATTTCAGGTCGTTCCTCGCTTGTAAATGAAGATCTATGGATCACCAACCAGGTTGTTACTACAGTGACACTTCCCAAAGACTTCCGGCACTCCCGAATCCAACGCGTGTGGCACGTCACAGAACTGCATTGTTATTCGACACCCTGTCGATTTGCGAAGATGCAAAAGAGGTTTTGGATGGTATGATATCTCGTACATCTAGTACATCTGCTCCACCGTCTGCCTAGTGCTGAACATCACGGCACTCGTCTAGTTAAGTGTTCTTCGTAACACTATTGAGAGACGATCGTGCGAGTACTAGTAGGACGTGAAGTGTGTATTCCTTCAAATGCGAATTTTTATCAGGAAAAGTCAAATGGGACTTATGCTGACTCACATTGATGTTTTGTCTCGACGATTGCTGCAGTGGTGACACCGAGATGGTATCGTGAAGTTGAATGCAACGCCAGAATACCATGATGGACGGCTCAGGAAGAACGAGAATAGACTGTAGTGCATGCACCAGAATACAGCCGAACTTACAAGGAAAGACTCGGGAAGATTAAGTTGAAGAATGGACGTTCAACGTTCAACATTCAGCTTGAGCGTATCAAGATGAGATGCTTACGGCACTTGCCGTTTTTGTTCAATGATTATGATCGTTATCATTTGTAATCTTGGTTATCTCTTCCGGAGCTTCCACGACCTCACTTCTCAGTGCCCGCCACACATTCAAACATTCAGCATCCAGCATCTAACAGTTATGTCTACCCTAGTGGCTCAGCATGACAAAAAATCCTTCTGTAGCTCATTTCCTCCCAAGCGCCCCAAACGCTCCCGCAGACAATGTGAAACCAGAAGCAACTCTGCTCCACAGACACTTGCCAACCAGAAGACATCCAATCTCATGAAAGCAACATCACCAGGTTTATCACCACAAGATAGTACTGGAAATGGTTTAGAGTCCATCAAATCACTTGTTGAGGAAGAGGAGGCACCAGATAACACACCAGTTGCAGTTCAGTTACACATCCCTACTTTCACAGATCCCAGCCCATTGCGTGATGTCTGCCAGCGGTCCATTGGTTCTGATCACTCTACCTCCAGTATGTTCAATGAGAATGAAGTATTTAATTGACAATTTTCTAATCGGGTTGAAGATGTGCGGAGGGTATTAAATTATTTAACGAAATCAGCTTTACACGAGAATCGCATGGTATGTCCTGTTGTTCGAACACGATGCGTGTGCTTACTAAATATCCCAGGAATTCCACGGTGTGAGAGCGCGAGAATTTGAGTCAATAGAGCGAATATTGGGCGAAACGGCCCGAGTATCGATCAAGCCCAGGCAAGTCGTTTGATTCTAACTGTTTCAGGCAATGCTAAACTTGTCCAGGCTAGCTTACGATTACAACACTCGCATCCTCATCATCAGCATGCCCACCGTTCTCCATGAAACATTGTTCGACGATTTGAAGGACTTGATAGGCGATGCCATCAAGGCTTTTCCATATGATCGCGCTATTATCTCCCCCAAGATCCACATGACGCGACCTCTCGATACCAAAGACGGATGGGTCACACCTGATATGACTATATCCGTTACCGCTTTGGAGGGACCTACAGAAGTTGTGATGATCCCTTTCTATGGGGAGTGCGCTCTCACGGAGACTGATGAACATGTATTTGGAAAGGTGGAAGACGTGATAGCAGCGCATCCGGATGTCATCTGTGTGGTTGTGGTATTAGTACGCGAAGCTACGAAGTACGCCGCTCCGGTTGCAGATTCCACCGCATCAAAGACCTTGCATGGTGGCACTGACAGTGAACCGCAACCCCTCACTCTCAAATCATTCATCAATCTTCGCACCACGCCACGTTCATTCGGTGAGCCCGTCATGGTGGCCGATCACACTTGGTGCCACGTCGCTTCAGTTGAATACTTTGTGTGGGTGAGGAAAGATGAGACTCCGATAGATATCCGTTCTGATGATCCTGCGGACATGGCCTACGGTGTAAGTTTTCGTCGTTCTCAACCTTTCGAATCGATCTAACGGATCTGATGCAGATTTTGGTACCCATGATAGACATGAACGCCGTCATGCAGATGCTCGAACGAGGGTTAATCAAGATCAAGGAGTCGTTCGTCGCTTTCCAGAAGCAGATCGAACCTCACCTCGACTTCACCATTCTTGAGGAAGCACGTATCACATCCTTATCTGACTGGGACTGGAACGCGGCGTCAAAACGACTCATGTCTGCTTCAGACATCACCGCCCACAAACGCTATCTCGAGTGGTACAAGTCGCTTTTCATGACTGAGGACAGTGACAATGCCCCTTACGTCGATTCGCAGGAGGTAGATGAGGGAAATCAAGTGATTGCTGAGGGCTCGGAGCGTAAGCGTGCTCACACGTCTGGCAAGCTTCCCTCTTCTAGGTTCAAAATTCAAAAGTTGACTTAGCGGAATCGCCTGGTTAAACGCTTCTTTTTTACATACTTTGAATCTCTACTCAAGCCAGTCACATCATACGTTTACATTGTACTACATACGCATCATCGTTCCCCGACCCCGACTCTACGAAGTAGCTAACTATTGATTACCGGAATTTGACTTCGAACTATGTTCATTTGTCACGTGATCGCGACTAACTTCGATGTGTTCCAGTTTGCGTCTCGTCTCCAGTCGACATTACGGATGAAATGCGACCTTCGGAGCTTCAATATTATATTCAATCGTGTCAATCTTGCATCCGGGTGGTGCACCATCGCATTCTCCTGTTTCCTGGTTGCTTTTTGGTTGATTCTCATGTTTGTCTGTTAACTGTTCTTATATGATTGATTCGTCTTCATTATTTTGTCCACAATACTCGTATAGCGTCAACAAATGAGAGTACCTCTCGGCTCGGACCCGTTACAAGTGATCAGATCATAGAGTCTGTTGAAGCAGGTGGGTTATTTGCCATGATGCTTCGATACATTCATTTACTGACGTCCTTTGCGACCAGTTGCGCAACCCTCACATTGCCACGCCGCTTTCAGTTGCATCCTATAAAGCAGCGACGTCACCATGAGGACTCTATCGCTCGTCGTTTCGCAGACTGGTACAAACAATCTCATTTCAGAGACAAGGTGTGTTCTCACGTTTCAAGGTGCTGATCAGTTGTACTGAAGTTTGATATTCACCCGTGCGCTTATTCGATGTTTCTTCGCATCGTGGGCTGGTTCCATGAGGATATCTCCTCACACTCTAACTCGCCAACTGGTACAAGGTTTGTGTCCCTCATTAGTGTGTACTTCGTGACTAAACGCTTGCAGGGTATCAACTTCCTTCAGGTTACGTTAGAGCACGATCATTATCCTACAAACTATTTTGAGGAATGGACCAGACGCGGCTTTAATGGGGAATCTGTCACCATAGGTACAATTTCATAGAATATGGTCAAACACGTGCTTATTTCTGTGCCTTAGACCCCGGAGGTATATTCTGCTGCAGTCTGTACCCTTGTAAGTTCTGTCTTTCAATCTTCTGTGAGATCCGCTGATATGTGATCAGATATGCTATTCACGTCTTGCCCCTGATGGTACGATACTATTCTAATCGACGATGCTCTTGGTCTCATGGTATTCCAAGGCCACTTCGTCTTCGCGTCTCTCCATGCTCAAGGCAAAAGCTTATATATCCAATGTGGCGCTATTCTCACCTTATTATTCTACGTCCTGAGTTTGTTCAGCTGTTGACCCGTCAGATGGAGGATGAGACCTTCGAATTCATTCTTGGCCGCCTGATCACGACGCTTCACGGTGTTGCCATTGACGAACGTCACACACCACGCCCATATTCTTGATTCCCAGACGATAATTTCATGTAGACGACTCTCAACCCGGCAAGGCACTTCAAGGTTGCACACCTCTTTCTGCGACTCCCATGGTATCATATTCTGAAACTGCTTACTCTCGCACTTGTCAAACATACAGCTGTAGACAACGATATGTTAGGATGGCAGATGTGTTCTCAATGACGGAGTCATCTGTCGGTGAGTCTCCAGTAACCTACTAGTAGTACCATTACTAATGGCGCCATATTTTGAGGGGTGAAACACCGATCGGCTGTTGGATATCCTCATTAGGCACTGCCCAATATGTCTCGATATTTAGCGAGGATCGGTACAAATAGGTTCGTCGTGTTTGTTTCTTTTCTCTATTTCTCTCCACCATTTTGTCACCCGTCCCTTACCATTTTTCTTACTATTTCACCGCGCCTTAACACTCATCATTTCTGCCATGTCTAGTACGCAAGAGCCTCAAGACCACCGTCATTCATATGCTCTCGCATTGCCAGATCAGTCTGGAGCGGTCCCTACCTCCACAGAGGCAAGGGCCAAGCGTCGCATTGCTGCATTGGAAGAGGAACTCCACATGATGAAACAAGAACGAGGAACGAAGCAAAGGTTCGACGTGCTCATATAACATTTCGCTCACTGCCTTTTGCTCATCGATCGTTCAAGGAAAACGACCTACTACATTGCTCAAGGCAGGGCCATTCGTCGGATGGTTGTCCTATACACCAGCCTAGAGGACTTGATCGCCGAGAACGATCGCAGGTACGAGGAGCAGTTGGAGCCCAGCACCCCAGAGTAGGTCGTTGCTATTCGTTCCATAATATGTTTAATGAAGTCATTCAGACAGGATCGCTTGCAGCATGGCTACATCGCACTCTCGCAGATCCTGCCGTGGCTGCATGAAAAGCTTGCAGAACTCGATATTGATGACACTGAAGACATGCTGAAAAAGGTGCGCGCTCTCAACCTTAAGGCTCTTCGCACAAATACTGATAGTGTTTTAGCTCAAAAAAGGTGCGGATGCGGCCCGTGGTGACGACACCTCTACTCTCAAGGACCTTGTCGCTACCTGGGTTAATCAAGATTTTCGACCCTCCCGTCTACTTAAGTCTGACGAGAAGCAGTCGCGCGGCTTCACACATGACGTTTCTGGGATGTTACTCTGCCCTGCGGAGTGGGACTGGGGCAATGATATGTGAGTATCAACCTTTGTCCATCAATATGATGCTGACGCGGATGGCTGGGCAGCGTGAAGGCTGGCATTCGTGACAGAACTTCAGATTATATTGTATCCGAAAACTCTTGGCCACTGTTCATATACGAGAACTATTCAGTCAACCCTAACAACCTCGAACAAGGTCTTTTCAGGTCCAGGATCCTAGTTCAGGTTAGTAGCCTGGTGTTGCTGTCATAAATGTTCACTCAAAGTTGTTATGTTGCCAGGCTTTCAAAGCCACGTTCACGTCTCCATCTTCCGCAAGAGAAGCTGATGGTGATGGCGATGGAGCCGACATCCTCGAGAACAACAGGCGCGCCCAGCGGGCATTAAGTCAAGCCAAGGTTAAAATGTGTGTTGCTTCAATTATTAACATGAGGAAAGTCACACCTCGCGCCATCGCTTACATCGTCTGTCAAGTGAGTATAGTGATTACCCTATGGTAGATACCTGATACACAACATTTGGCAGGTTCGCTTCGCTCTATCCGGTGTTACATCTTGGCGCACCGTGGACGGTGATTTCGACTACGAGATGTTCTGGAACAACATCGTCGACTTTTTTGAAGACGTCCCTGGCCCGGTCACAAGACGTAGGGTGACCCAACTTCTGGAGTGGTGGACCAGGTAACGCACAATGATTTATACCTTACGTACCGCACATCTAACTCTACCATTTAGGAAAATTTTTGGAAGAAACCATCGTGAAGACCTGACACCAGAGGTAGTGTCACAGATGTCTGTCACAGCATTAGCAGACCAGAGAAGGGCGCTGGAGGATGCTGCTTATGATTCGGAATAAGAGGCATTTAGCTGTGTAGTCTACAATAATTTGTTTGATCTAATTGTAATGCTGCAATGATCCATTAATATATGCATTGGAAATCTTTTTGGACCAGGATCCATTTCAGTGATGGTTGTATACAGCACTCGGTATGCCAATTGCTGCAAATTTTAACGCGTCTTCCGATCCTACCAAAACGTAGAAACGCTGGGAATGTAAACATTGCATTTACGACTGCGATAACTGCTGATAAGTTCCTTATGCGTGGCATCAACTATGGACAGTTGTTTGATTATAATACTCCTAGAGGACGAAGTTAACTACAGTCTCCCTACTACAGAGCATCAATCGAGAATCCCAACACGAGAGGTGAATTGGGTAGGTAATGAAACTTTAACAAAGATCACACATCAACATGCGAGTGAGCGGATAGTAAATTCGACCAACAAAATCACTATTCTGGAAAACAATCTGTTTCGTGACGAAAATATGCAACTCTTGGAAGATACTGCAATCTGAGCGAAGGCTCATAATTTCTCGCTGAATAAACTACCAAATGTACGTCACTATCTCTTCGCAAATCTATCAATCAGCTATTCAGGTTCCAAGCAGCAAATGATAATTATGCATCTCATTTGTTGTATCTAGAGCGTCAGCGGCACAGAGGCATAATTGTTGTTGTCAGTATTTGTCCTTGCCAAGGCCAATCAAAATAAACCAACTTGCTGCGTAAAACCAATACCAGAACCGTGCGCCTTCAACACAAAGTGAGCATTAGCGTCAAGGTGGCGCATTGAATATGTTTTCCGGACGGGGTGCCGGAATATCCGAGATTTGTACTGATAGTATTTTGTTTGTGTGATCTGCTCTGCCACTAGTCTCTTGACTAAATTACTAAAGTTGATGACCAGATTGCATATATTCAATTGATGTATTTTCTTGGACGATTGTCCTATGGACAAATGTGTATTTTGATGTGCCAATAGCTAACACAGCTCCTTTGCCCATCGAACGCACCTGTCGTGTTAGAGTTTGCGGATCACTTTTTCGCTGAGCGACATCTGAATTTCGTAATGTTCAGCGGGGGATTGAGCAGCATTACAATATCTTCTTCGATATGGCAGTCTGGCAATATCTGGTTTGATCCCTCAGTCTAGACCACCGGCTTACCAAGATTCACTCTCACACTAATTCTGAAACTTCCACACTACAAGCAAAATTAGGCACCACTGCAAGTGCCATGCAGTGCCCGCAGTCTTCCTTGCAGTGCCCGAAGCACGTTGTCGACACGACACTTTGATGATGTGTTTGATGTGACGTTGACGCAGAACTTCAATTGAAGCACGCGATGGACAATTCAGTTAGCATAGGTAAGTGTCTACCAAGTAGGAATGAAGTGCTTTGTGCTGTACCAAGCGAGCATGTTGTCAAAATCGACCCTCACGTTTTGTGTTAAACAACTAAAAGTCAACAGAAGAAATTTCTAAGGAATATAAAATGTTCCAGCTTCCGCACCAGGCGTACCATTTTACCAATTAGTGCGTGATGAAATGACCTAGCATGCATACTCGGTAGTGACTGTTGGGTTTGTCTTGATATTTATAGACATGCATTTCACTTCGTTGGCTTGGGCTACATCGTGTCTTTGTATGGCATCCAAAGTAAAAGACGGTACATCGAGCTTAGGACGACATGAGTAACTACTTTGCTCATTCATCCTTCCTTAGTAAGGTCGTGTAAACCCCCCCTCCACATTTACGTAGATTGCAGTGATTATTACCAATACATAGTCTAATATAATATTTCAATTTGTTCATCAGTTCACTGATGGAGGACACACGGGTTGGGATGTCATCAGAACTCAACCAACATATCTCCAAGAGCTTGTCCCACAGGTGATGAGTCCAGTGTAACGATTGGATCTAGGGAGAAGAGAGTTGTGACGGTGATATAAAAGGCGAGTAAGACAGAGTCGCCTTAGGACTAGTAGTGCCAAGGGTGCCTGGTGGGTGTTGGTTTCTTGGGCCTTGTCAGGGTGCCGCTTGGTACTAAGCCAAGAAGCGATCCGCGTAAGCCTTACCAAGGCCTCGTCAGTGACACGGCCTTGGGTCAGCTTACGTCTCAATAAGCGAAGCTAACCAGAAGTGCAAACTGAGTACAAAGATCAATCTAGTGAAGCTGGTAGTGCAACAGCCGTGTCACGTCCGCGGCAGGCGCAGCTGGCAGAAGTCAGGCAGTTCACAGGACGAAACAATTGTTCTTTAAATTGATGCAAATGGCGAAGTGGAGTAATTTGGATTTCCGGATCGCATTGTCACAAAGAGTGAAGCTCTGCGAAGCGGGAGAACTCACATATCATGTGACTATAGTATAAGTACATCAAGTCCTTCTATTAGTATGTGGTTGTCGGTTCCTTGCCGAAGCACAAGTAAAATTTCTGCATAACTTAAACTATGGCAAAAAACGGTTGGCAAGATGATCTACAGAGTGCTACCAACCACTAATTAATCATGCGCCCGATCCGCGATAGCAGATACCGAGTTCACTTACAAAGTGACAGTACTTACTAGGTACATGAGGACCGTGGGAATATACAAAAACTTTGGCTAGCCTCAGGATCACCGACTTGGTCAAAATACTCATTTTCATAGCCCTACACCTCCAAAATGTCGACTAGCGGGCTGAAGGCGATTGCCCCTGTGCCCACCGCGGCAGATTTCTTGGACATCGTCTTGTCCAAGACTCAGCGGAAGACACCTACAGTGAGTCATTTGAGGATATCATCTAGAGCAATCTAATCATCTTAATGCTCCAGGTAATCCACAAAAACTTCAAGATCAGCCGCATCCGTAATTTTTACATGCGCAAAGTCAAGTTCACGCAAGACACTTTCGATGAAAAACTGGGAGCCATATTGTCAGAGTTCCCTCTCCTCGACGTGAGTTTGATCATACTCTTCTGGGAGAGTCAAAACTCACAAACCTGAGGCAGGACTTGCACCCTTTCCTGGCGTCACTCATGAATGTATTGTATGACAAAAATCACTACAAACTTGCTCTAGGCCAACTTCGCACTTGTCGACATCTCATTGACCAGGTTGCCAAAGATTACGTCCGGCTTCTTAAATTCGGCGACAGTTTATACCGCTGCAAGCAACTTAAAAGGGCAGCGCTGGGTCGTATGGCCACTATCATGCGTAGACAGAAGGATCCCCTTGCCTACCTCGAGCAAGTTCGCCAACACATTTCCCGTCTTCCCGCCATCGACCCTAACACCCGGACCCTACTCATTTGCGGCTACCCAAATGTTGGGAAGTCGTCATTTATCAACAAGGTCACACGCGCGGACGTTGACGTCCAGCCATATGCTTTTACAACCAAGTCCCTCTTTATTGGCCATCTAGATTACAAGTACCTGAGGTGGCAAGTAATCGATACCCCTGGGATTTTAGATCACCCGCTGGAGGAGATGAACACGATTGAAATGCAGAGTATTACGGCTCTTGCACACCTCAAGAGCTGCGTGTTGTATTTTATGGACCTAAGTGAACAGTGTGGTTACACTGTGGAAGCTCAAGTGCGTATTGCAACATACATTTTGCGTCTGGACCACGTGCCAATTTTTATCCGCAGTGTAAACTGTTCCACTCTATCAAGCCTCTATTTAATGGCAAGCCGACGATGCTTGTCATCAACAAAATCGACGTGACTCGCCTTGAGGATCTTACGCCCGAGAATCGCGCCCTTGTCCAAGAAATTATTGACACTGAGGATGTCCAATGCATCCAGGTGTCATGTTATTCTGATGAGGGGGTCATGGATCTCAAGAACAAGGCATGCGACGCCCTCCTAGCACACCGCGTCGACTCGAAACTCAAGGGCACCAAAATTAACTCTGTGATCAACCGTATACATGTGGCACAGCCGAAAGCTCGGGACGACGTTGTCCGTGCGCCGTTCATACCGGACGTTATCAAAGAGCGAAAGAAGTACGATAGGGATGACCCCGACAGGAAGAAACTTTTGCGAGACACGGAGTTAGAAGAGGGTGGTCCTGGTGTTTTCAACATCAATATTAAGCGTAAGCTCCTCCCCGTATATCTCATGTACCTCCTGACGCGTCATACAGAGGATTACATTCTTGCAAATCCTGAGTGGAAGATGGACATTATGCCTGAAATCATGAACGGCAAAAACGTTGCTGACTTCATCGACCCCGATATCGCCGAAAAACTCGAGGCCCTTGAGCGTGAGGAAGAGAAACTCGAGGCCGAGGGCTTTTACGACAGCGACGAGGATATCTTTGACTCCGAAGACGAACGTGAAGCAGTCGAAGCCAAAAAAGCTCTTGGGCACAAAATACATTCACAGAACGTCAAAAAAGCCATGAAGAACCAGTCACGCTTGCCACGCACAGCGGGCCTTCGCACGCTGTCTGAACTCACTACTGAACTCAAGAAAGCAGGTTATGATCCAAGCAGCATAGAGGCGAGAGCTGGGATAATAGCCAAAGCTCAAGGCGCCAAGCGGAAACGTGCTGAAGACATGGATGTTGATATGGAGGATGGTGACGGTGACGCAAGTGAGGGTGAAGAAGGTGACTGGATGGATGTTGATGGCGAGGAGCAGACGCCGAATAAGCGAGTAAAGAGTAACTCGGGTTCCGTTATCGCCAAGCACCCACGAGCCCCGAAATCAAATCGCCAACTTGCTGGTATGCGTGATCAGCAGGTTTGTTTTATCTTTATCTGGACGAATAACTCTCTGATGTTCTTTATTTAGCAAGCCTCCAAAGCCGTCAAGCTACGGAACCTCGGACAGCGTGAGCGCAACCGGCTGGCTAAAGCTGGAGAGGCTGATCGTGTTATCCAAACTAAAATGGTTTGTGATCATGAACACATCTTCACTTTGTTGTTAATCACTTCCTCAGCCAAAACATCTTTTCGCTGGCAAACGGAAAGCCGGAAAAACGAACAGACGTTAGCCTGTTCGTATTGTATGCTCATGTATCATTTTTGTCGTATATCATGCAATCTATTCCATTCTATAGTACAACTTGAACTTTGTCCTGCAGACAACCAAAAAAGTTCAACGATGAAAGAAAGAAAGGAATCTAGGCCATACTAGAAGGTATATAAGTATGTATGTACAATGATTTGTGCGCAAATCACAATATAAACGTTTGAAGTTCGTCGATCGTTCTGGAGTATGTCGTACGTGTATCACTTTAAGGGACGTCCTGCAACGTTGCCTTGGTTAGTCATCAAGTAAGGTATAATATAATGGGGCGTGGAGGTAGAGAGAGGGGGAGGGTTTCGCAATAACGGAGGATGTGGCTCAGATCGATAAAGAATTAGATGCAGGTCCACGTTTAGTCCCAATCAATGGTAATTCCGCCGGGGCCAGGAGCAGCGAGACCAATACCCCTGTCAGATTCACGTTTCAGCCACTTGAGAGCACGCTTATCATCCTTGAGGAGTGGTTCGAGTCTTTCTAGGCACTTCTTATTGTGGTCCTGCGATAACGGGTACATTAGATAACCGAAGGCTCCGCAGGTGGAGGATCACTGATCGCTTACTTTCAACCATTGCTTTTCTTCCTTGGTAAGCATACTGTCTTTGACCATCCGCGTTTGGATCGGAACGCACGTAAGGCGTTCAAACCCAAGCCACACGTCGCCGTTGAATTCGCCTTTCGTCTGGTGACCGATACCGTAAGATGCCATCGCGGTGTGGTGAAACAGAATCAACGAACCTTAACTCTGCGAATAGCCAACGCAGATTCAATGCGCATTCCCCACCGGCCTTCGAGATCTAGAATTCACACCATGATGAGTCACGACGGATAATTTTCGGCTTACAACTCACAGAAACCAGGCTCGTTTGTTATGACGTGTCCAGGAACAAGGGCAACGTTGCTAGAAAAGCCGTGTGGGCCTTCATGAACGTTTAAGAACGAGCCAAAACCGTGGCCAGTGCCGTGCTATGTCCAAGACCACGTATCAGGTGATGGGCAAGTATACGTCAAGGAAGCAACATACCATGTAATTAAGTCCGTCCTTCCAGAGTGCACGTCGAGCAAGAACATCAAGTTGGGAGCCGGTGGTTCCCTCCGGGAATACTGCGCTATCGATGGCAATCTGAGATTACAACGTGAGGAAGTGTGGGGGACTGATGTGACCGTAAGTGACGTACGTGACCCTGCAAAACGCGGGTGTAGGCTTCCGATTGGTCTACTGATGGCCTTCCAAAATGAATTGTACGTGTTGTGTCACAGGTGCCATCACGGTATTGACCTCCAGAATCACTGGGGTAAACGAGGTTAATGGTCACGAGCTTTGATGGGACTCTCGATGCTCACTTAAGGTAAGGGGTATCTCGATCAATCATCCGGGCGCCAGATTTCGTGGGCGAATAGTGGGGAAGAGCTGCAAGATCCGAAATATTAGCGATATAAATTACCATGCTATGGAAGCTGCCTACCCGCGTTAGGCCCGCTTGCAGAGATATTCTCGTATGCGAGACCCCAATAGTGCTTATTTTGCCTCCTGTACTCTGTGAGACGCCATGCTGCTTCATACTCCGTAATGTCGTATCCTTGTTGGATCTTGTGCTCTAACCATGCAAGCCATTTAACCTAAACGAGAGAGCATGAGGTGAGGGTCAGAACTGTCAATCGAAGATACACACATATGCAACACCATCGCGAAGGTAGGCGCGCCTCAAGCCTTCAAGTTCTACTTCATTCTTGACAGCCTTGATGCTGTCAATGAAGGATGGTGTGACGGCGGTATAACGGAAATGCGTCAGCATCAAGGAGATCGCGTAGGAAGTTTCTGTAGAGATAAGAACTTTCCCCTCGCCCCATTCTCGCCGACGGAGGAAGGCCCAAATGTCGTTATATTCCTTCCGCTCGACGTTGAGGGCACGTAGGTGATCCTCCACTTCATCAGTAAGCTTGGTCGGATCTAAGAATAGGACCGCCCTATCAAGAGAAATGAACAGGTAGGCGTAGAACAGAGGATTGAAAGGGATATCGGAGCCACGTAAGTTAAGAAGCCAAGCTAGGAGCGATCTCTGTAAATTTCCTCAAGAGATATCGGTGGAAATTGAACGCACCAATTGAAGATAAAGAACTAATCAATGTGCCGATATGCATCTGGGCAGGGGTCGGAGTTGCTTTGGAGTACGAAGGAACAGCCGGAGGTTGTGCCTGAATCCAAGCGCGAACCTCTGCGATTTTTGTGCTAGCTTCTCTGCCCGTAAATTCGAGAGATTGGATGAAAACGGGTTCCTTGGACCGCAGGGGCTTGTCTTTCCAAACCATGTCAATGAAATTCTGGGGAGGATAGACGAGCTTCGAGTTCTTGTGGTTGAGTTGTGTGTTGAATAAGGTAGCCTTCTCATGTGAGATCATGCGCGCGTCTATACCAATCTTCGAATCCTTGACACGATCCTAATATAACATAACTCTATAAGGAAAAACCGTGGAATTAAGCTGATGACACGCACAACCAACCAATCAATCCAATCTTTAGGGCCATCTACGGCCCCACCAGGTATCAAGTGCCAGTTTGAGTCAAGTTCATCACGAGCTTGCAACCAGTAGCGCGAGTCGGTGACTAAGTAAGCGGCCGTCTTCGAAATAATAGCTTGGCCCGCACTTCCAGTAAAGCTGACAATCACGTCAGATCCGAAGTGGGACAGCCAAAATCCCAACTCACCCAGAGATCCATGCCCTACGTTTATCACTCGCTGCGACATACTCGGACTGATGGGGGTCCTCACTGGGCACGACGCTGAAGTAGAAATATGAGCCTGAAGAAACGTAGATATGGGGCTTTGCTCACTAGTAATCAAGTTTCTCTTTGGCCATCAACTTCCTGATCTCTTCCAATCTTTCTGCCGTGTCTACCTTCTCCTTGATGGATTCAACGTCATTTATCTTGCGTTCATAAGCAGAGCCAACAAGCGTGCTCCCAGAGTCATTCGAGTAGAAAGGTGGGCGTTTGCTGCCGCTCGACCTGGAGGAGGTGCGAGTAGGTGATTTGTAAAGCGGAGGTCTTTCCGAATCGACAGAGGGCGATCGTTCCAACATCTCTCTTTCCCTCTCCTTGACTTTTCCCAGTCCCCAGCCATATCCCCACTTCGTGGATTTCTTCGAATCGACCCTCGTCAGACCAGACTTGCTGTCACTGCGAGAGAGCGGGGAGAGTTTGATGCGGCTGTCGTCAGCAAGTGTAGGGAGGTCGTAAACTTCTGAATCCGAATCAAAAGATAGTTTCTCTACGTCTGATGCGAGGGTCCGCGTCGTGGAGTAAGACCCAGAACGGACGAGCTTATTTTGGGAGCCGGTAGAATTATGCGATCGTTTCGAACGATTGGAATGGCTGTCAGACTTCCGAGACAAACGATTGGAATGGTTGTCGGACTTCTGAGACGAACGATGGGAATTATTGTCGGACTTCTCAGAATGGTTGGAGCGGTTTTCGGACCTCTGAGACGATGCATAAGATTTTTCAGAGTCTGTACGAACCATGAGTGGGCTGGATTCGCGAGTCCGTGAACGATTCGTGAAAGGAAAGCACATGGGCGGTGGAGGCGGCGGCGGAGGAGGAGGCGGCATGATAGATGGCGGATGATGGAAGTAAGAAGCAAAGAGCCCGTGCTGGTAATGTTTAATGAGCTCAGAATGTACTCACACGAGGCTGGCCGGTGATTATCACCAAGGGTGCCATGGCATGCGTTACAATGAAAAGAGGAAGTATGTAAGTAATGAGGTATCCCGTGGGAGAAAGCGTGACTAAGCACACTGAATTGGGGTTACTAGAAAACACGGAAACGATCTCGGTCACCGGTCCTTGCCAGTTAGTCATTTGTGGCGTGACACAGTGAAAGACCACGAGGACAGTTCCGTGGGGGATTGAATCGACATCACGGCTGCAGAGAAGAATCAGTAGGAAAGGGTTCTAAATGGACTTTGTCCAGCCATACCACTGACGCATGGCAACAGCCAGTCCTGGGATCGATCCCGCGGTGCAAATGCCACGCACCGCAGTTCGTGTCACAACCTCAAAAACACAATGATGAAACGGCTTGCCCATCCTGCTTCGGTCCGTATTTGCATTGTGCCTGACCCTGGTACTAACCTGTACATGAGTAGGGTTGCGGGACCCACGATCGGGGTTTTGATTGGTTATTCTAGATCCGAGATGGTCACAAACTTTTGAAGATCATGAGGATACCGTTATATCAGCGGGTCGAAACGCAATAGGCCACGTCAAGCTTGAGACAGCTCCCAGTACACCCGATAAGAAAGGCATTATCGGGTAGGTACAGTTTCAATATATGGAAACATGCACGCGTCGATGCACTGTCGAGCACAAAAATATTTGCGTCAGAATAGCGCATGACGCTAGAATTGATCTCACTGCGCGGTACTGTCCAGCTTCAATTGGCGTGTGTGGTTCTAGACGCACATAGTTCTGCAATGAAGATCACCCTTCCTACGCCACCATCGCTCCAGCTACCGAATGACCTAAAGAAAGCTAGAACTTCGTAAAAACCACCTACCACAAACACATGGCTGGCCCCTGGCGCCTGATACAAATTTGTTGCAGACAAGAGAATGGAACAGAAGTGAATTTCAGGCGTTATTCATTATCCAGATCTGGGATTCCTGAGAGGGTTGCGCATGCCCTAGAGCGCCAGAATGGTCGAGAACCACTGGCATTAACTTGGAAATGGAGGGAGGAGTAAAATGTCCTGCCGAATCACGAATAGTACCATCTCATTGGATTTGACAGGGTGCTCCTTCAAGACTCCAACCTGCTCCAACCGTTCGAGTTCACGCAGGTTCACGCAGACAACTTCTGGGTATTAGGACGAGGCAATGCCATTGACAGGTGTTTTGTAAATTGTAAGCATGGCACGATGGGAGTCTGAACAAGAGATTGGTTGGATGGAAACGCACATTAATGCTGTATTATAGGGACAGCGGCTTTCAAATCGCTGTTATGTAAATGAGTTCACAGTAAAGTTGTTCGTCCGGTGCCAACAGGATGATGTCGGGCGACGGGCACCTTAGGGCTAAGCTATTATCTAATTACGTAAACAATTATGTGACAAGGTTATCGTAAAATCCTTTTTCTGTACATACACTTTTCATCCCATATAGACAATCATGGACATATTTTATTTTCCTCGGATCTTCAGTACTCAGTGCTCATACTCGTTCCGCGGGACAGCGCTTACAGTTAGCTAGATTTTCAGGCGGACTTGAGGCCTTGAGGCCCGATTAGTGAGGTTCCGACTGCGTTAAGTTTCTTGGTCTGACTATTAGGGCCGAGGCTGTTGAATGGTCTCAGTGGAATACCGATGTTCGTGTAGAACCTATTTTCTTGCAGATCATGTAAGTTTGTTGTTGGCACGAGACACTTCGAAAATGCTTCTGGATGTTCACAGCGGAAATAAGGCTCTCACCATTCCTGAAATTGCAGGTGCCAATTTACCGAGTCACTGCACTGCTACGTGACGGTCGAACTCGACTATACGATTTAATGATACACCGACGAATGCGAAAGTTTGGGGTTATTCCTGTTGTATTGCGTCTTGATGGGACTGGTATCAACTTTGTTGCGGTTTGTCATGTTGCAAAGTATGTATAACTGTCTGTCTTTCCGAACGATCCTACCGAAGCTCTTGGTTTGACTTGGACACGGTAGGATCCGCCGTCCGCTCGTTTTTCTTATTAATTCTAATCAGCTGCAGATAAACTTACCGCCAGCATGAAGCCCCAAATGTTTCTAGGACTTACAATTATATATCAAGCCACTCCTTTGATCATCTCGTATCATCGTCGCTCAACGAACAACAAGTTTTGGTTCTTTTGTCATCATTAAAGGGATCCCGCTTACACTCAGCTTCTCTATTCGAGAACATGGTTCAGGAACACTCATATGCTCCTAACGGAGACACGATGAGGGAAGAAGGACTCAGTGTCGGATCAATATCATGCAAGTTCCAAAACAACTGACTTATACTCTGTTAGCTTACCCCCTACAGGTTCATGATGTCCTTTGTATATGGTTATGATGGCATAGCTCGAGTCATTCGCAAACCTGACCTGCAGTACTACCTCAGAACATCGGTGCCTTCAAGAGTGCTTACCCGTTTGCACCTTACATGGTTGATGACCTGGATCACCATTTCTCATTTATCTTTGACGTAAGTTCGATGATTGCTGCCACTGTGATCCAGACTGCCTTGTGCAGATGTTCATTGGAGTCCGGTAGGCAAGATATACTGGCACTGCGAGTCATTCCTGAGGCGTTTGTACTGTTTCTTTGGTCGGTTTCGGTCAAACATTCGCAGCTATTGCAGCCCCACTCCTTATCTTTCTCGCCGTGCCAAAAGTACCAACATTTGCCCACTGTCAACCACCATCATCTTCATCCCTGCCTTTCAAATTGCTCGGGACCCTTCACGTCATCTGCCATATCGACAACGCAGCTAATGGACCTGCGTGTCATCAAACCTTTCCGACGATGGTGGCTAATGCCTTGACGGTAGACTGACGAGGACGGCGGGGTGGTCGTCGTGATGGTGAAGGTCAACAGACAGACCTTTGACCATTCCTGCCAGGCACCCCCAGACGTGAGCGCCAGACTGTGACGCGGAGTTTGCACAGACTTTACACAGACTGACCAATTCTTACATGTCCTCTATTTTCTTGTCTCTTCGGCCTTGCTGCAGCGCGGAGACCGCCAATATCTTCACCATTTCAAGCACAGCTTTCCGGCCATAAGTAGTCTGGGACACGGCAGGCCCATCGGCACCTTCAAGCGGAGTATGAACGTTACTGTGTCCGCCACTGTTTCTCACGCTTGCTCACTGTCTGCAACAGCGCCAAGGATTTACCTCTATGGACGCTGGGAGCCTTTTAGGTGCTATGAAGTAACACAGTGAGCTCACTGCTATGTCATATATCGATCTCTGCCGGTTCTTGTGATGCGCTGGCCTCCTCAAGGATGACATCCAACTTCAGCCGCACACTGTCAGTATCATGGCTGCCCCCGATAACCAAGGGCATCTCTGAAATGACTGGTCTGGGTGCAAGTCTGTGCATACTTTGGGTTTTGTCCGGATTGGCCAAAACTCTGGCATTCACCAATAACCGACTGACGTCGCTATATCACCGGAACATGAACATGCGGCATTCCAACGGATGTTGTGCGGCAGTTGCGAGCGCATTGGCGAGATTGATTGGCATGGCCGTTTTCGAAATTGGGCCGTTATCGAGTCTGCCTCCGTCTACTATTGGTCTACTATGTTCTCAACTTGAAGGTCACTGCGTCTAGCTCTTGGGGTGCTTCAATCATCATTTGTTCGCTTCTGGGTTCAGGTCCTTCAAATTGCTGTACCGGAACAGAACCATTCCTAGACCGGATTGATGGTTTCGTTCAGGGTTCTGCTTGTTGGGAACCTGGCCAGACCCGTCCATCTCTACAGCCGAGCTACTTCCATTTTCCAAGAGAATTCACAGGGAGGTTCGAGCGGTTGATGTTCGTATGGGTACGTACTACTGGCCGATATTAATCAAACACCTTTCCATATGTAGTCTGGCAGTACTTCTGGGCAACTTAAGGTGATATCGATAAGGGAATGAGGCTGCGGCCATTTGACATGGGTACCCTTCGTAAACGATCGTGACTCGACTACCGTGATTCTCAGAGGCAGAACCTCTGTTCAGATACTTATGACTCTCCAAGCACATGACCCACCTGGGAGGGGGCCATGCTTTCGCCTAGGAAAGTTTAGTATGCAACTTGCAAGGCAGCTAGCTGGGTTTGGAAAGCAGATTTTGTCGAAGCGGCATCCACGGTAGTATCGCGCAATTACTTAAGTTCGCTTTGGAGCGTCGTAGTTCGTAAGTACGTATAAGGAAGCATAGTAACCGCCATCACACTCGAGCATTCAATTGACTTGATCGTCGAATCTGGAGTGCGTAAGTCCCAGCTAAAATTTATTTCTAGATGTGATGCACCTCGTGGATATTCTGATGGAATTCGGCGCTTCGACTGCACGCACCATAGATGACTGGAGTCGACTTACCATGACTGTACTAGTACATTAGTTCATGCACTAAGCATTACCTGACGGTAGCCTACAGCAAGTTCTGCATGTAGTGGTTCTTAATTACGGTGCTCCAGTTTTTAGGGTTCAAACTATGCGGCTATATTCCCCGGGAGTATTTGATAGCATAAGTAACAGCATTTCTCTCTGCTTCCACTGCGGAAAATACTCATCTTTGCAAAGCGTTCTGTACTATTTTTCTCGGGTACTATTGATGCCTCTCCGATCAAGAGGGCGATTAACTTCCGTGCACAGCATTAATGGAAAATGGGCCACCATTTTGCATAAAATCATCTATATCTTCAAATCTATTTGTACATTACCCGAGTCGTTGGTGGTATATACTTCCCACCCCACAAAAGTCAGTACTTTCACAAAATATCATTAATCTCTCTAATACTCACGAGGTTGAACGACCACGTTGAACGGAAGCAGAATTGAGCGAGATAGTTGGAACTGAAAGTGCAGAAGTCACGCAAAAATGTCGGCGACCTGCATCGCTGGCCGGCGGTAGCATCGCAGCTGGCAATGCAGTCGTTCCTTTCACTTGTGAGTAGTACATAGGGGCTGATGAAATCTGGAACTGACAAGTTTTCAAAATCTGTTCTACACATCTGGTGAGTGGTCTGTTGACCTACTCACGTTTATACAGGCAATGTCTATTCATATTTCTAACTGACGCGTCTTCATCCTAGCTGAAATCAGGTAATGTTAAATTGCGCTTGTACCTCTCCTTGCGTCGAGAATCATGTGAACTTCTGGAGTGAGACTCATCGTGATTCGTGAATTATTCTACAAGATATTTCCCGTGCCTCCTCCATGCCGAGGGTCATATGGTAGCCAACTTCCTGATGATTCTGTCTGATATTCAACCAGTGCGGTTCACTTTCTCTTTTCCGGGTTATTTGTTGAGTAGTTTTCAAATTGGCATAACAGGACGAACCTATCTTAATATCTATTATGTTGCGAGACGCGCTTCGAGGCTCCTGAGGGAGTGTAGGGCAGACACGAAAGAGTGATTGGCGATATAATTGAATTTCTCAGTGAGTCGTGGTGCAAAGAAAAGACTCGGAAGTGATATCTCAAAACTTACCTCTAATCTTGAGGGATCATTGATTGACACATGGATCGCAACGTATTCAGGGCCCCACTCTGTGCAGCTTTACCAGAAGCAGATATGGCTCCACCTGGCCCCGCTTATGCACTGGCAGTTAAGAGGCTCTCGTTACGAAGGACGACTCGGAGTCCCATTGAAGTGTTTCGTTGAGTCAATTCTACCAGTCCTTCAAGTTAGTCTCTTCGGCCTGGGCGGCCTTTTTCAACGCTGGAGCGCCAGTAGTACGCCTTGCCTCACTTCAAATCTTATCACTTTGACAAAATGTCCGCAGGCTGCTCGCGAAGCCATCAACAAGCCTAACTTCACACCAAATTTATTAATGTGTACAGGCCAAATGCGCCTCGGACGCTGATTGTTACTATTCATGACGGATGTACCTGTAACTCCCACTAACACAGCACGAACGGAACAATTTTGGTTCTCAGATTCAGGTTTTTTGCACAACTTGAATTTCTTGACATGTTATGTTTCTCAGGTGAGGCTCAGTTTTTAAATTCCTGAGTAATCTAGAAAGTCTCAGAACCATCCGCTATTTCCTGGCTGGTAAATCGGAAAATCAACGGTCATGGCAAGGGGATCAACTGTTTTACCCTTTGGTATGGCGGAGCTGCCTCGTGTCCGAGGACCGAGTCGCAGTCGCGATGGACCGTTGGAGAAAAAAAACTGATCACGTGATCGCGTCAAATTCAGGCCGCATCAGCCAACTACGCTACTGATGTGGTTACGGTACGTACTGAACGGAACTCGAATCACGTAGTAACTTTTCACATAGAGTTTCTGCGTGCTTACTAGTACTATAGTAAGTACGCCGTCGGGCTTCGTAACGTAGAACACAACTCAAATATTAATAGATGCTATGGACACCTTGTGCTTAGGTCATAGCCTTTGGCCAGGGCCGCTCAAGCTGTGAATCCCCAATAGTACTAGTACATCGAGTAATTTAGGGAGTGACTTCTACCTTGAGACATCTAGCTTCCGGAGCGTTTTCAGTTTGATGAATGATTATGTTGCAGGAGGTTAGTAATGCATACAGGTATCAGGCACGGAATTATTATTTAATTCCGGGCCCGGCCAAGCGGTGGTAATCTGGGCCAGAAATATACTTGCCAGCGGTCAGTAGGAGCACTTGACGCTCGTGATCTCTAACTTGTCGTCTTTCTCTCTCTCACTCGTGGGTTGTGAGTCATATTTGATGTCATGGTTTTCATTCCGTCTCGAGCTCAGCTCCAGCACCAGGTAAGCACTCATTGATCCATGAACGGAAGCATTTTGACAACATTATCCTATGAACGCTGTACTACTTGCTACTTATCAGGTTCTCTCCGTAGGTGTCTATTGTCAGTTTCTGGCTACGAGGCTGAAATATCCAATATAGTCCCGCGCTACCAACGGCAGTGATAGCTCAAATGACTCAAATTGGAGTCCTATGCAGATAACAGCCCCCATAATTGTTGGCGTTGCACTCGTTCTGATCTTTGCTGCATACATCATATGGCACAGATGGGCGGACCATTTCAAATATCATTTTCGCCGGGTTCGAGATGCATCCGTCTCGAGAATTTACAAGGTCTTCACGCCTCAATACCGTCGTCGAGTACAGCATACTAGCGTACCCGTTACGCTAGATGAGTCCATGGCCACTCCACGTCACATACGAAGATATCACCAGACGTATACTCGATCGGATTCAACCGATTCAGAAACACCACTGAGAGACTCCATCGAATTCTCTTTCCCACCCCACAAATATCGGTTTGAACCTTTGCGCAAACAAACACATGAGAAGTCTCAACGACCTGGGAGGCGATTATGGCGATGGTGGCGTGTTTTTGGTGTGGGTCCTCGAGAGGTCAAGCCAAAAGTTCCAAGCCATCGCTGGGTGGTAGAAGGTCCTGATGAGAATAGTACTGTGGGACATGGGGATGGATCGCTCAACAGCCCAAGCGCTGAAACGAGACCAAGATCATCAAGATGGACGAGCGGTCTCGCACCGGTGCATGAACAGACAAGTGATGACGAGCCTGACCGAGGGATTTATGAAGGGGTCATGCAGATTGGAGATCCTGATTCCTCCTCTACACACTCAGTGACACCAATGGATCCAGAATATCCCCAAGGTGTTACGACACCTATGCCATCTGGGTCGGTTCCTTCATCGGCCAGAACGGCAGCACCGGAGTACAGTGCAGCCGGAGGTCCGTATTCGCCATCTAATTCGCGGACCATGACAACCGCACCAACAACTCATATTCAACAAATTTCCTATACCCCGGTAAGTCCTTCGATTGTCATGTTTGTATTCTCACTAACTTGTATCACCCAGGGACCTACCCACTCAAACTCACCCGCCCCTCCAATGTACAGTTCGGTTTCACATAGCAGAAATGCGTCCGCTGAGAGTTTTGTATATCCCTCCAACCCTGACCTAACGTCGCTCTATCCATCGTCTGTGCGCGCTGTGGGGCGGACTCTCCCGCGTATATACCAGCATGAACGACAGATGTCGACGGAGAGCATGCTTGCGAACTCGGCCCCCATGGTACCACAGAGCATGTACTAATCAATATCGATTCCTCGATGTCCAAGAGGACGAATAGACGCCAGCGGAACTGTACCCTAAAAATGAAGTTTGTCAAGACTGATAAATGTTTTTATATTCATTACTACTCGTAGCACCATGCCTGCCCCCCGCTTCACGCATTTCCATGGTGTCCTTTGGCGCGTGCCACGCCCTTCAACAGTCACGACTCCTTCACGTTCGTCCGTTTGCATATTTTTATACTATCTTGCTGTTTCGTGTCTTTGGCACTGAGACAAGGACTGGTTCATCTCTGGTTGTATTTTTCGTAGCCATCTGGTGTACTAGTATCGTTGTACTAGCGCGATTCTGAAGCCCGGCAACTAATCAAATGTAGTTCTGTTATCATTGCTGCGGGATCTATTGCAAAATTTTCCGTTTCGTATGGTTATTTCCCGAAGGAACTCAAAGCCGAACTAGTGGAGCCGAAGCACATACTTTTCGAGAGGCCGTTGGACAGGTGACACCTCTTCGCTTTTTTCCATGTACGATTATCTCTTACGAGTACCTTTTTGCCATTGGCTTCTGGTCAGCTGCGCGAAGTTTATGAACGTTGCCCGTGTAGCCTCACGGGACGTCGGCGCCTCAAGTCACCAGGGAGCTGTGCATTGTGCAAACAATCAAATTAATCAAAGTTGAAATCTCGCGGAACAGAACAATCAACTTGGAAGATGTACCCCGTCCAAGATACGTAATAAGGATATGTCACTACGTTGTATCCAATAGACGATGAGCGGTGTGTATGACCCGGTACCATAAATACACACGAGCTAGGGTTCCCTAGAGAACACCGCTGGCGCCGCGGCAGAATTTGTCCTTTGATTTAAGTTTGAAAACAGTACTAGTAGGCTAATAGTAGTATCTTTACTTTCCGACAATTGAAAGAGGAGGTTTTTACGGCGATGACTCCGCGAAACCCGTTATTGCCGGGAATTCAGGGTAAACGTTCACGAGTCTTTTGAGTCCGCTGATGCCAATGTGTGGTTATAACATCACTTTGCGCTCATACTCGTAACGGGGTTTCATGACAGATACCCTCAACCTGCAGCGGAAGTTCCTATAGTGGAAAGTTGTATTTCTGGTGGGTCCGCACAGTACTGCGTCATCGATTTCTACTTTGGTCCGAACCTCATCGGATTAGATAGCAATACACAGTACACGATCAGTACCGCCAGTAGGAATGCGTACAAACATCTAGGGTTTTCAGTTGCAAGGACTTGGCAAGAAAGAAGAAGATTCATGTTTACCGTCCCCGAGTCAGATCCGGCCGAAGATCAGCAAAGAACTTCAAGAGGTGCAGCTTTCAGCAATTCTTGATCATGAACTTGGCTCGTAGTGGTGATCATACATATGCTTGGTCTTCTGGATAGAGGTCACAAAGGGATCATTCCTTGGTTTGATCTCTATACGTGACTGCCATGATGAGAGTCGCCGTGACTCCGTTTTCATATCAACTTGATCGGGTAGGATCTACACTCTTAATCGCAGCTAGGAACCAACGCTGAGGGGTATCCCTAGGAACATCCGAGAGAAATTGACATCCTCGCAGAGATACAGATCCTGGTACGCTGAAATTGATATTTCAATATAATGGATCGGGGACCGATATAAACCTACACGAAGCAGCCACAAAGCACAAGCTCTTCTTCGCCGTTGAGCAGGTGACTATTCTTCGCCTTCTTGCATATACGACAATCACTTCAAAATACCTGATTGCGCCGTCGGCCTCTGAATGTGAAGCTTGTCCTAAGTAGATCCGTAAGGAAACTTGTGGGAGGTCAGTGTCAGGTCACGTCCAAATCACGTTGAACCCGCGGAATCACCAAACTCGAAAGTAGAGAATAGGACGACCAGGGAAACCCCCCAATCGATATTCAAAATGCTTTATCTGTATCCAACACTGGTATGAGGTGGTACAGGCATAGTCCGTGCGACCTGGTGTCATATATACATGCAGATCTGAGTGTTCTTTCCTTAGGAAAAAGGGGGTATCTCTCTATGGTATTCGGGCCCCGAGCTACTTCGAGATCATTGTCTAGCGGTGAGAGATATCTTTCTGCTTGAGTTCGCGCGTAACAAAATGCCAGATGTAGTGTGACCATCCCTCGATAACACCAGTACCTGATATGAGATGCAAACAATCTCCAGAGGCGTGCTGGTAGGACAGTTTAATATGAGATGTGAACAGTGCGTGAAGCTAAAATTAGCTTACAGCATCAGGGCGCAGCCGTCCTGGTCTCTCGATCGGAAGAAAATGAATGTCTGGGAATTCGGATGATGACAGCAGTTCCTTGGAGGAAGAGTCAGCATCCTCACACCTCGTATGTGTCTCAAAGTACTGACCTGAAATTCTGTGTTAAAGTCCTGGATCCACGGCCAATTATACCACTTATTGACCCATGGCGTGATTGTCTCCGTGGGCTCGAAGATGTTGTGGCAGTTCTCGTGACCGGGCAGATAGGCTCTAACGACTACCTGTTTTGGACGCCTGCCCCCATTTTTGTGGTATTCTGTGATGGCGTGCTGTACTTCACCTGCCCAAGCCCGCATCGCAATTTTGAAGAATGCAAGTACATTATGGATACCATAGCCAGCATCTTCTCCAGCGTCCTCGTCGTAAAATGCCCGCAATGTGCCTGTTGTCCAGTGCCCGGCAGTACTCACAACCAGCGTGCCATAATTGGCATCCGGGGGTGAATCAAGGAGTGTGGCCATGTATTCTGATGGCGAAAGAGACCAAAATGCCTCATCGCCGAATACAGACTCTGCCTTAGTATATTGAGAACCAAGATCTTGACTGTCCAACTCGGTGGGTTCAAGAGAAAATGCTGGACTGTGATATATCGTGTCTAATTCTGTTCCATTAAGAAGCAGGTCAACACGTCGGAATGAAACGAGTGGTGTGTTTTCGATGGAGAAGCCCTCCGGCATGACGAGTTCGGATATTATGGGTGACGATGGTGACAGGTATAAATGTTGCTGCCATGCACGGTCAAAGTAGGGGTTTTCAGTGTAATTCGGGGTTGCACGGACATGCGGGTATAAGAGGCACGACAGCGAAAAGAAATGGTTTTCTGTTATCGAATCTAAAGGTGAGGTAAATTAACGCATGAGACTCGAACACCAAAGAACAGAGCCGACATACCGCCCAGTAAAAGCCATCCGCCATTTGCTACCATGTCCTTGACCATCGCTGCGCCATTGAGAGGGTGGACATCACACTCGCTCGAAGGCAACCACCTGTATGAAGAGACTTTAGGAAATCTGTCCCATAGTTCTTCGTGGTCTGTGCCCAAATGCCAGTGGTATTCACGGTCTGCAGCGCAACCTTCAAAACCCGCTAAGGAAAGTGCCTGTTCTGGACGCGTTAAATTCACCAAGTCAGACGTCGGGCTATATACCCAACGCCCACTTGACCACTCTTCCGGAGTGCAGGAACTACGCTGTCGTTCCTGTGAGAATATTGAGGACCAATTTGATATGCGAAAAGAGTATGGAGAAGAGAATGTGTAGAGTGTGATCAGGAAGGTGATGATAGCACCAAGCAAAAGGACTTTTGTGGACAAGGATCGGATGGAGAGCAGGGAAGGGACCTTGGCCATGGTATTAGCAGTCTAGTAGTAGATGGCGGATAACTTAAAGAAGTACAATTGAAAAGTATGTAGAACTGCGCACCACGCCAAGCTCCACATTGGCTAAGCCAAGCCTTCCAATCGAATCGTTGTTATGTAAAATTGGCTGAAACGGTACCACAGCGGTCACGTCCACATGTACCAGTTGATCAACTTGTATATAGCTAGTACTTGTCAGTGGCGTGTGCTTGTCAAAAACATACAGCCCGTGCGCGTCAAGCTCTCATTGGTACAACCGTCATCTCATCAAGTATGCGCCGAATAGAAAACCGAGGAGAACCCAAAAGATCCGAGGTCTGATTTAGCTAAACAAGACTTCTAACCGGCAGTCTAAGTATTAGAAGTATGATATCCTTATTCGAAAATTATATTTTATGTAAGAACTATATATGAACGACGGATGCACCCGAAAAAAAATGTGAGAAAACCATCCATTTCAATCCAGCTCGATCTGGAGGTAAGAATGAAGGTAGGCGCATCACCAAAATTACCGAATCCAGAGATGGCCATATATTGCCATGTCGGAGCTACCATACCTGCCATATGTATCTGGCGGAAGGTCCCAATATAAGGCAATGTTAGGAAACTCAATTCTGACATTGCGACTGCCATATGACTATAGTCTGGCATTAGGCTAGTGTACCGATATATCAAACATTGCTATGTACATAATGCATTTGAATTTCGCTCAGATTCATCAGACATTGCAATTGCGTTCAGATATAACAATGTGATGCATTGAATTAATGGTAGTACAAAGCAGTGAGGTACAACGGTTCCGAGCCTATGTATGTGAATGCAGGTAATCGAGAGCAGACAACAGAATGGGAAAACGAGTGATCTATGAGTAGGTCAGTAGTACAGCACAGTAGCAAATGACAGCGAGAAAATGAAAGTACCCATGGAGGTCTGTGAGCAATGCGAATAAGAGGAGAACGTGCGATGATGTATGAGGCAGGGGACAGCTACTTCCTTGAACTTCTCCGTGGCTTGGCTTCTGCAGATCGGGCAGCCTTGCCACACTTTGGCTTAGAGACTTTGGTGCTCCCCTTCTTGGCCTTGCGTTTACCTTTGACCTGGACGGGTTCAGACTCATCGTCCGACTCGGACCCCGTTAGATCACTGGGGGCGGGTGACTCAGCACGCGCAGGTGCTGGTGCAGATGGAGCTGGAAGCTTGCGAGGAGAAACTCGTTTGGGAGCAGAAGGCGCTGGCGTTGGTTCGCGAGGAGGCGCAGGTGCTGGTGCAGATGGAGCAGGAACTGGCCTGGGAGTAGGAACTGGCCTGGGAGTAGGAACCGGCCTGGGAGTAGGAACTGGCCTGGGAGTAGGAACTGGCCTGGGAGTGGGAACTGGCCTGGGAGTAGGAGGTGGCACTGGAGTTGTTTCGCAAGAAGGCATTGGTTCGGAAGGACGAGCTGGCGTTGACTCGTGAGGAGGGGGAGGTGGTGAAAGGGAAGGTGGGGGAGAAGGAGGATGTGCTGGAGCTGCTTTGGCTGCACGACGAGCCGCCATTTGGGCATGGACTCGTGCTAGATCATCGTCTCTTCCTTCACGAGAGGTGCTAGAAATGTTGTTATCTCTACTATAAATAGAGTCGCCCTCACGGCCTTCTTCGTTCTTGAATAATTTCCTTGAATCAATCATGTTAGCGTGACATGAAGAATATAAAAGAAACTTACATGTTCCAAGCTCTGAGGAGCTCGTCTTTCCATTCTGGATCGGGTGAATCTTCGATGAGGTCGACGATGTTGTTGTAGAAGTCGCGATAGTTGAAATCGCCGTCGACTTCTGACCAAGCATTCTTGGCGCCAATACCAAAACGAACCTTTGAAAATTGAGCAACTCATGACTACAGATAGACATTGGGGAATCAAACCTGCAAGCAGCCATAGGCAATATGCGCTGCTTCTACTGTGGTCATGTCATGTAGGGCAGCGTTACAGGTGCGTGTCGCCCGCATCTGCTCCCCATACGCACTCGAGGGACTTGTAAAGATGTGGCGCATCGTCTAAAGCAACATCAGCATAAGGCAACAACGAAGAAATGACACATACTCTTTCCAACAAATGACCCTCGAACATGCCTTCGAACATGTTATTGTCGTCGTAGTCCTTGCCTGGTAGATCCCCAGCCCACAGAAAGGCAGGAAGAGCGGAGGCAGTCATCTTAATCTTGCCGTTTTGAAGTTTTTTCTGAGCCCTGTATCGCGTTAGACTAACTTGAGTTGGACTTGAATTAAAAAAAACATACTTCTCAGCATCCTTTGAAAATTCTTTGAGTTCCCTGACTGGACAGAGAAATCGAGCGAGAACGGGGTGGTTACTACCCAGGTGGGTACATGAACCAGTGCCATCGTATATAGGTGGCATTATCGGGGAACGAAGGTTGAAGGCCGCGTAGTGACCGATTTGGTTCTTCAGGCGCGAGGTATCGTCAGAACGAGTAGCGGAGATAGTAGTATCCATCTGATGGATGAATTAAGTACATGATATGCGCATATATGCGCATAAACTCACCTTCTTGATGATGGCATTGAGTTCCGAACTTTTCCGAGGGTCGCCAAGTAGAGGCTTCAAGCTCGGCACGAGCTGGAGTAGACGAGCGTAGTTCCTCTTGTATCGATCTTGGATCTTAGGTGACCTGCGGACCAGGAAAAGATTCAGTTAATGGTAAGATTCATAAGTGACTCACATTTTCGAGAGTCGCTTGTCACGACTAGCCCGGATATCTTCGTCCTCCGAGACATCACCATTCTCCGCAGCGTCACGCTGCTGCAGAGAAA
Source organism: Suillus plorans (assembly GCF_016647745.1). Lineage (NCBI taxonomy): Eukaryota > Fungi > Basidiomycota > Agaricomycetes > Boletales > Suillaceae > Suillus > Suillus plorans. Next base: position 53,088 of record NW_024537516.1, read on the forward strand.
GACCTACCGTGATAAGTTGTTTTGTCTTGCAAAACACGTCAATGTAGCGCGCTATGCAACGCGCTGCACCGACAAATTCTTCGTGAGGGTCAGTCTCAGGCTCCATATTCCTGTATTAAAGCATTATTAGTGATCACAACATCAAACGAACTGATGATGAATCTACTTACATTTTCTCGTCATCGTCTGATGAACGGTGCCTTTTCTTTGGCCTGGTGAGTTTCTTTGAGATCTTCTTCGGAGGTACAGCTACTGCTGACTGAGATGAGATAGAACTGTTGGATGATGAAGATGATGAAACAGAGGTAGTGCATTTGCGACGCGCCATGGTGTAGGATGGAAAGATAAGAATCAGTGATAACTTAAGACACGTGAATATTATTGACGCGCTTGTCCTTGTTTGGCTCCTATTAGATTTGGCTCCGCTGGAATTTTCGTAAGTGTTTGACACGCTTTGATGCATGTATTGCTTTGGCCTCTTAATCTTATACCTAATATTTATATTCTAATGCCTAACACTAGTACTGCTCTCTCTTTCGGACCTGTCGACTGCAGTGACAAAGTCGATGTCACTGGTAAAGTCGGTGTCGCTGGCAACCACATCTTCATGGATGTCGAAAACCTGCTCGTAGACTGGCCAACATATACGATCAAGTTCACGCCGACCCACCCAGGACCCGTGGTAAGTATTCACTTCAAATTCTGAGTCGCGTTGTTTTACTTACATTAATCATACAGACACTTATATTGCGTTTAAAAGACGTGTCTAGATTCAAATATGTCGAAGATGAGGACAGCGACATGGAGACATCAGAATCGAAGGCTTGCAAGATGTATGATATGTTTTTTTTCTCATTAGTGTACACACTCACATTCTACCTTTTTAGCTCTTCGTCTAGCACGAAGGACGACCTGGATGCGACATTTGTCTTCGAAGAGACAACCTCCAAGACCGAGTATGTTTTTTTGGCAGTGTTTAATTCATTTTTTTCACATCTTGATTCAGCGATAACCCCAATCTCTTCATCGCAACTCCAGTGAGGCTCGACGCAATCAGGAAGGACTTTTCCTCGAAAAAATGCAAGCTCGGTCATGGTCACTTCTTTGGAGATGCAGATTCCGCTTGGCCCCCCCGCTGGCCTCGTGGCTACTGAAACGTTTCTTCTTTACCTATCTCAGCTTTTGAGAGCCTTAAGATTACACCTGCTGACGTAGTAGCCATTGACAAAACTACATAGTATGTTTTCATCTCATCGTTTTCGCCAATCCTTTGCAGCACTTTGTCCTGCTTTCATTTTGTTACACTTTCATTTCACTTTGCATCAGATACCGACACGCTCTGCACGAGTTATCCCATTGTCCCATGTACTACTAATATCAGAATTCAAGTTGTATTTCTTGTCCACCCACGAGTGCGCTATGTTTCCAAGGCTTCCAAGATATGCCTCTCCACCAACCTCATCCATCAACGAGCCGTCGAATGCGAACATTCCCAAGAGGCTTCTCAGAACGCCCAGCCCGGTACCATTAAGCGAATGCAGTTTACATTCAGTATCGATGCTCCCCCAGCTCATTCCCTGCAACTTCATCTTCATCCTACACCTTCTCTGGCGAAGGCTCCACCCCCACCAAGCCAGACCTCAAGCCTAGCGTTGAGTTCAGAGAAGGTCGCAGGCACAGGAGAGGTGACGGATCCTCTGTCACTAACCATGCTTCTTCCGACCCCGCATCCAACCAGAACAGTGTTTCTTCTACAACTAACGACTCATCTTGCGAAAAATTCGCCACCTCATATGAAAAACTTCACTTCCCTCCCATCTTTAGTACTTCGTTCGGTCCAACTGCTATCCTCTACTCCACCCCCACCCTATCTAACCCCATGAGCTACGGGATGGAGACCACTGGCTCACGCACCGGTACACTGCATAAGGTGCTGCAGTGACTCAAATGCTTACATGGTTTGGATTTGCAGGATGATACCATGCGGCAGACTTGATGCGGCCTTCGAGTATCACTAAAGGACTTCCATTATAAGGTGCATCCATGTGATTCATACCAGGCATTTAGGTATTGACATATCCTCACGTATATTTGGTAGTGTAGTGCTTGTATTCTAGATAAATAGCACTGTCCTCCCATCTGAAACCCCCGCTCCCGCTACTCCATGGACAACCTCACCTGCCTTGGGTGTGGAAAGGCTTTCAACAGCCAGAGGCGCTTGAGCGCACATGAGACGCTATGCGAGACTCACCATGAATTCAGCACACAGATCAGCAAATCATACCAGCGCTCTGAAAGAAATCGCAAGATCAAGAAGAGAAAAACCAACTGTCGGGAGTCTTTCAGTGGAGAGGAGGATGCCCCCCAAGAAATAGGTGACGTGCATGCCGAAAACTGGCATAATCAGGTATGTCTTGTCTTTTTAATCCTACAGAACTAATATTTGACATATATTACAGGATAACGACACTCCTGGACCTTTGCAACGATCCCCTTCCCCACCACTACCTGAGCCTAGCGCAGCTATTTGCTCCAATCGTTCCGGGCGCATCATTCGCATGCCCAAACGATACGACGACTTCGTTCCCGGCGATGATGAGGTACCTGATGTGCCTCAGCCTGAAGATGTGATGTCTGAAGAGGGAGATCACACCAGTGATAAGCTAATTTCTTTCGAGACAGAGCCAGATACAATGGGATTGTACCGAGTGTATCCTACTTGTCCTACTCTATTTCCGCGGACCGGTACCACCCTTAATACTCTATGCGACTCTCCGATGTTGCAGACTGGTGAAGATCCGAGGGACAACTCATCTCAACTACTCACTGGTCCCCCCCTCCCATTGTCTGTCACTCCTGAGAACCTGTACTCCGCATTTAGTAGTCCAACCGCTGGTCTACTTCTGTGCTGGCAATATTCCAACCCCAACTCGATTTTGGATGCTGCTTTGCAGCGACTTACTACTTTCCTTGATGATGATGCTTACGACCGAAACGATATACGTCATTTCAGCATCACTCAGGAGAAAAAGCTTGTTGCAAAGTACCTTGAGGACCAATCCAACCCCTTCAGTGCCAGTAACGGATGGAAGGAGTCATCTGTCTATGTTCGCCTTCCAAAAGAAAAAATGAAATGGCCATCCGAAGATGACGCCCCCGAGCTCGAAATTCAAGGCATGCACCATCGATCTTTGGTCAATATCATAACAGAGGTTTTTGAAGACAGTGCAGCCACAACGTTCCATATGACACCATTTCGTCAGATGTGGAAAGTCTCAGACGAGCGAAGTATCGAGGTCTTTTCGGAGGCTCATTCTTCCCCTGCGATGCTGGAGGCCCACGCTGAGATTAACTCCCTTCCCCGTGCAGCAGACGACGATCTCGAACGTGTTGTAGCATCACTCATGATGTATTCTGATTCGACTCACCTGTCCAACTTCGGGGACGCATCACTCTGGCCATTCTATCTATTTTTTGGTAATGAATCTAAGTATACACGTGGAAAACCGACAGCTTCCGCATGCCATCATGTTGCATACATTCCTTCGGTAAGTCTTTCTCAAATCCCTCACATCCCTTGCACCTTATTGACGCAACATTTAGATTCCGGATGATTTTCAAGATTTGTACATTCAGGCCTTTGGGGACGCATCTTCGGCAGAAGTGCACACGCACTGCAAGTGGGAGCTTATGCAAGCAATCTGGAAGCTCCTTCTCGATGACGACTTTATGCAGGCTTACGAGCATGGGATCGTGATCCGTTGTGGAGATGGAATCACTCACAGGGTGTTTCTGCGTTTTTTCACCTACTCGGCTGATTATCCAAAGAAGTAAGTTTTTTTTAGTCACGCGCTTCTTAGATTGACGTCTTTTCAGGATTCTCCTTGCTGGTATCAAGTTTCTTGGCCAATGTCTATGCCCGCACTGCCTTATCAAGAAGGCTGATGTGTCTGAGATGGGTACAGAACACGATATGCACGATCGCATGTCACTCCAATGTGTTGATGACAAGGCTCGCCATGCCAACATTGAAAAGGCATGCAAACTTATTTTCAAACGTGGTGCGCCAGTGGATGGCAAGCAAGTCAAGTCTATCCTTAATCCTGAGTCCCTTGTCCCTACACGTGTGAGTACTTCACATTATATTCAAATTGTTGCTAATGGGATACAGAACGCCTTTTCGGATCGTTTTTTTGCCTTTGGATTCAATTTCTTTCTAATGCTTGTGGTGGACATGCTGCATGAATTCGAGCTTGGTGTGTGGAAGGCTATCTTCACGCACTTGTTGCGCATCATGCACGCTGCTGGTGGTGTTGCGATACAAGAGTTGAACTGGAGGTACGTCATTTGATAGTATGCTTTTCGTATCACTGACTACATATCTACTACAGGTACCGTCATGTTCCAATGTTCGGGAGGGGTACTATCCGTCGTTTCCACAAGAACACTTCTGCAATGAAGCGCCTTGCAGCTCGAGATTTTGAAGACTTGTTGCAGGTGAGTTTTAACTGATTTCAGATCTGATTTCATACCTGATTTTAATTTCAGTGTGCAATACCAGTCTTTGAAGGGTTGCTCCTGGACGACCATCACGACAACATCATCCTGGACCTTCTGTTCGACCTTGCTACTTGGCAAGCTTACGCAAAGCTCCGTCTCCACACTGAAGACACTCTGAACTTTTTTGATGGTGCTACAGCCATCCTCGGCAACAGTGTTCGAAAGTTCAAACAGACGACTTGCGAACACTACCACACGACAGAATTACCTCATGAACACATGGCTCGAGGGCGCCGACAAGCTGCACTGGCCGCAAAGCAAGGTGTATTAGCTAAGGAGAAAGGAGGTACTTTGCATCGCAAGGTAAAGAAATTAAATATCCAGACTTATAAATTTCATGCGCTTGGGGACTACCCAAATACAATTCAGATGAGGGGAACAACGGACAGCTATAGTATGCAACCAGTGAGACTTTTTTTTTATGCACGACACTCCTCTAATTCTGGTGCAGGGAGAACTACAGCATCGACGTCTCAAGCGATGTTACCCTCACACTTCGAAAACAAAGGCAACTACAAACACAAGCATCGCAAATCAAGATGCCATCGAACGACTTTGTACAAAGGTAATCAACACTCGGGCACAATTTTCCGCCCAACGGGGTACCAATAGACCTCGTCGTGTACGGACCTCACCTTCCGACCATTACCACATTGCAAAGTCTGCTCGTTCAACTTACGACCTCACAGCATGGTTGGGTGAGCTTGGGGATGATCCGGCTGTCAAGGTACGTGCTTCTGATTCGTATTAAATTTTATATCTCATGATATGAAATAGAACTTTATTCCTCGTCTCAAAGACCACTTATATGCACGTCTTCAAGGGCTTGTATATGAAGGCGACGAGTACAACTTTACTGATGCAGAGCGGAACTCAGTTCTCATCACGGACAACAAGCTCTTTGAACACAGCATCCTTCGTATCAACTACACTACCTACGATCTTCGATGCGAGCAAGACTCGATCAATCCCCGCACTTGTGCTGATCTCATGGTCATGTCACACGAGGATGATCACACTCATCCCTACTGGTATGCCCGTCTCATCAAAATATTCCACATGAATGTAGAATACTACGAAAACCCGGATGCAATACGGTCCTGTCCAAAGTGTATGGATTTCCTCTTCGTTCGATGGTTCAAGCACGACAATATTCCCTCCGGGTTCAGTGCGAAGAGGCTCCAACGCCTCGAATTCTTTGAGGATGAAAGCCCTGATGCATTCAGATTTCTTGATCCAGAGTGCATCATTAGAGGTGTACATATAATCCCGGGATTCGCTTACAGCCGTTCCAAAGAACTTTTCGATCCAACAATTGCACGACATGAGGAAGACCCAGATTGGTACTGTTATTATGTGAATATGTAGGCGTATTTTTTTATTTCACTGTCTACCAACTACTAATGATGTATATAATGCTTACTAGGTTCGTGGACAGAGACATGTTCATGCGATTTCGAGGTGGTGCCGTTGGTCACAAGGGCATGCGAGAGTGGGACGATGTTTTGCAGCGTGAGGGACACATTGCCGAAGACTTGAATAGTGAAGCCGACGAAGATATCAAAATGGAGGACGAAGACGGTAGTGACGAGGAACTGGATGAGGGGGATGTCGAAGAGGGTGACGAGAGTGACGAGGGTGATGAGAATGAGGACGAGGATGAGGACGAGGACGATGATGATGACAAGGACGAGGATGATGATGATGACAAGGACGATGATGATGACAAGGACAGGATAATAGCTGAGTACGGTGAGGTGCTCGATGACGACATACTCATTGAAGAAGGCTATGGCACTCTTTAGGTACTTTCTATTTGACTTGTGTGGTTTTCATTCATTTTTGTTTTATATTTCTCTATACAATACATGGATGTATCTAAATGTATCTGACATATGGCATACCGCTACACTACGAAATGAAATATGTCTGACAGATAACATGCTTGACATCAGCGTGCCGGGGTGACATGTCAAATGTCGGATATAACGGGCAGGTGTCGTCGGTGGTGTCAGAAAATTCAACATATCAGGTGATCTCTGGATTCGGTAATTTTGGTGATGAGATACCGGCATCGTTGTGACCATCAGTGTTGCACGACGCCGCCCTAATTGAAGTAGTCCTAGTGGTAAACTCGTAGGAAAATACAGGTCCCTTCCATTCGACCTGAGCCCATGATTCGAGTTGCCCGACGAGCTTGGGTCCACAATAAGCTTGAACAACTCTAGCAGGCAGGCATAAATAGAGTCGTACCCCCTAGCGGCGAATGTTCGGTGCTGCCATTCTTTGAAAGGCCGACAAAGACGCAATTATACTATGAAAAAATTAGTTTGTCGGAATGTAAAATGAATACCCCGGTGGCACCCAGGACCAAGCACGGCCAGGGAACTTGTTTCCGATTCGACTAGGGCCGGCGTGGAAGAATACACAATAACAACTTTGCGAAGTGCCGCGTTGGCGTTTTCCCCTGTACTGCCATTTGAAGGAACTCTGAATTTTGAGCAACTCTGTAGTAGCACTTCCAACCCATGCTGTGCTTCCTTGGAAGGGGATATTTGGAGGGACGATGGCGCATATGGTAGGCGCAAGAGTAACGGCAGTCTTCTTCAGATCGGAGTGCCACGTAGTGAGATCATCACACAACTAAGTAAGGGTGAATCCCTGGATATACATAGAAGCCTTGTCATATCAGCATAGTGTGGGGTCATATATCTGGAATGCTGTGAGATGTGCTTCGAGAAGATGAAAAAACATACTGGCTTGATCCCAAGAGATCTGAATAGCTAACAGGGTTTTGGTGAGGGAATCTGTTCTGTTAAATCATCGATGAGACTTGGGAAAGGCTTGTCGATCGTGTGCCGCACGCGACACTCCTCTTTTATTCCCTGAAGAAACTCTTCCAGCAAAGAGGGGAGAATGCTAGGGAGAAGTGGCATACTATTCGCCTGCCTTTGCCGATACAGGGTCAGAACAATCTAAACATGTCACCGTCGACCCCACTATTTCCGGAGCGGCTGCCTACTCGCCGCCCCACAGGAGTTCAATTCAGTCTGTTGCTTGGGAAAGCGGGCAAAATCTGTTTAAGCAGAAGCGCTTGCACAGGTAGACAGAATCCGAATCTCGCGCATCAGGGACAACCAGGCGGATGTGTGTTCCGAATGTTTCGTGCTGAGGACGAGTACCAACGAGACTTCTATGTAAGACTGAACGAGTGCCCTAGATTCCAGGGCAGACTCGATGGTGACCCAAGATCGGCTCTGCTTGTGCCGCGGGTTACCGAGGAAGTCGCAAGGAAACTCCTTGGAGTATGCGCTGAATGGTTCTGAATGGTTGAACGATGTTGTTGTTGACGTGTAAACTTGAACACTGACTCATATACCGGGGATCCCAGGTTTGCCGTGTCTCCTTCAACTTGAACGTCCAGTTCTTTCCTCAAACACAGCGGCAAAATTTTGACAGTTGAAGTAGCGGAAAGCAGTTATTACTTAGAACAGGGAAAGCGTTTGAATTCGGTTGCCGTGACTCGAAGTTCTAGTTCCTTTCCATAAACGCAACAATCAAGTGGAAGGCCTATGGAGGCAGAGAACAAGCAGAACCGGAATTCAGTGTTTGAACTAGAAATTCTAGTGGAAAAACGTCAATCACGTATAAAAATTCGAATTCGAAAGGAAAAAATGACCGGTGGTCAGGCGCTTCACGCCTCGTTCCTGCGCTAAATAACTCAGATGTGCATCTTATTCACAGCGTGGTGAACCCGTAGCCAAGCGGCCCAAGCCGCCATACTGCCGTTTTCTATTTGTTTGTGGATATTACCATGAGTCGGATGGAATCTGCTCATCAGTCCTCCCAAGCTCCAACAGCCCTGCCTAGTGATGTTGTCTCTGCTTTACACACGCTACATGAATTTGTTGCTACTGCGATGGCAATCCCTCCGCAGATAATTGTTACTTGCAGAGACGACAAACGTGCGTTTGGAAGAGCAGCGCTGCAAGCTATGAGCTACAGGGCAAGCGCCCCCTCGTCCAGACCTTTTCATGATCTGAACCAATTGCAGAAAGCAGTCGATATGTTCATCACCAGATTTGCCACGAAGGAAGACTGGTGGATATCTGAGTTTCGATACAAGCCCGAGGTCACGATTTATGGTCGATTCTATCGACAACATGGCGATGACGATGATGGTATGGTCATCCTCGACGAGCGAGGATGGGCCGAACTTGTTGGCAATGTCGTGAGGCTGACCATCGTCTTCACATCGCTCAAATTTACCGTCACGGCGTATGTTCTGGCTCCCATGTTTGGTGTTCGAATGAGCTCAGTTTCTGGCAGGCAATCATCCTCGAAAGCATGATCCGCGAGTCCAGCTAACATGATAAGGACCGCAACGAAGTTGAACGAACGAATAGCGGTGACCTTCCAAGACGGGTGTGCAATAGAAATGGGTAATATATAGATTCAGTTTCATACTTTTGTAGCTTTCACCACTATCTAGAAGACCATCATCGCCAAATGTACAAAACAAAAGGCATAGCGCTGCTAGCGAAAGTGAAGCTGTAGAAATCCTTCTACGCCGAAGAATAATGTCCCTTCCTCATGAGTAGAAGTGGAAGAGTGATAAGGAATCGGCGAGGTTGTAAGAATAAAAAATTTGGGCGCGAACTTATGTGGCTCGGTAAATTCCGGACTACTCGGAAACCGCCGCTCAGTGGTTTAACCGACGGTTATATGCATGAAGATCGATGCTCTTCGACACTAGTTCCTGTACATGTTATTGTCTTGCTTGTATTGTCTGCGCTTCAGCTTGTGCCACTCCAGTTTCGACGCAACTGCGACACGTGTCCATTCCAATTTTTCAACTGCAGTGCGATCTGTGTGCTTATACTTATTGTTGTAAGTAATTGACGCTCAGGCGGTCTCAGCTCTACAGCCATATAAAGCACTCCAAAGTGCTCAAACTAGACTATCAAATTTCTCCGTCTTCCTTCAGTGACAAAGTCTCCCGTGACCAGACCATATAGAACGAAGATAGTCTTTCCTCCTGTATTATGTCGGTGTCACGGTTCGCGCCAATACGCTCGATGGAATGCCTTCAATGTCATAAAGTTATGCCGAGATGGGAACTACCCCATCATATTCGAGAGAAGCACGTTTTTATAAGTGATTCCAGGGCGCCGCGTGCCAGGAACTTGGGTCGCCGTGATGATCTGCACCGACCGCCAGCTTCTCCTCCATCGCCCAAAGTCAACTCGACAAGCACTCCGTCTGAATCGAGCAATACACTGAGCACAGAATCCGATCTTTCGCTGAGTACGATTCCAACTACACAGTTTTCTGTTTGGCAGCAGCAGAATCCTGTTCGGCCTCCTGCACCAACGACCATTGACGACATTGCGCTATCCCGTAACCACCGAACGGACTCTCCCCATACCTCTACACAGCATCTTCGCAACTCAGTGAGGTTTCAGGTCCAGGATTTGGTGGATGAATTCGAGGGCTTGGATGCAGCAGCGAGACAGGTATGCATCAAAGGGGTGCGGTGCATGCCCATTTTTCCGGTCAGTGAGACCTTCGTTATGAAGTTACGCAGCGGGTCTGATAGTGTCTACGGATAGACTCTGTACGCGCATGTGTTTACGCACCTTAATCTTTGTGCCTCCGACAAGCCGAAGTACATGCAAGATCTGTCTACATTGTTTAATCTAACGTTGCTGTAGCCTGCTGATTGACCTGGAGAATATGAGAAGAGAGTGGATATCACGGGACAAGATGTGGTGTCTTGTAAATTTCAAGGCCATCAAGGACGCGTTGTCTGGACTAATGAGCCAGGTCAGTACTTTCCCTCCCTTGTTATGTGTCGAGTTTGGTTCAGCTCATCTTGTTCAGGCTCAAGTGAAGCTGCACATCTGTAACCGATCTCTTACCAGCCAGTCCAGACTACATGCGCTAGACATTCAAGACACTGGGGCTTTGATTGCCAGTTGTTCAACCGACTCACACGCTACTTCTCAGCTAGTCACGCTCAAAGACGATAAGGCCCAGTCTATGCTGGACTTACTGCAGACGGTAAGGCCGACACATTTTCGACGCCTTCGTTGCTTATTTGCTTGTAGTTACTCGTAATGAAGTCAGACCAATTAGAAGAATGGTACAAATGTCGGTTCTTGGATACTATCATCCGACTGTCGAGGAGGTCAGGCCATTTCCCTCAGAGCCTGCAGCTTCGTCGAATCGAAAACCTGGAGCCAACCAGCCTCCGTGGTGGGTCTGGAGTAATCTCTAAAGGTGAACTCCTTGGTCGTTTGGTAGCCGTGAAAGAGATTCAGGCTGTCGGCCGCACCACCGAGCAGTTTCTGAAGGTTAGTATGAATCTTGTCGCACCCAGGAAACTTCGATAACATGACTGACTGTAGGATTTCTCGAATGAGGCAGTTGTTTGGTGTCACATCCAGCATGACTGCTGCCTGCCATTTTACGGCGTATTCCATCTTAATGATGGTGCACCTAAGACCTGTCTGGTGTCTCCTTGGATGAAGAATGGCCATTTGAACGCGTATTTACAACGAACTGATGCCGATCGTGCACCTCTGGTCAGTGATAGAGTTCTGGCTTCCAATGCTTACTGAAATGGTCAGATATTGGATATCGCGCGAGGTCTCGAATACCTCCATGGGATGCAACCTACAATTGTGCATGGTGACTTGAAAGGGGTATGTGGGTGTTTTGATCGCTGAGAACGCCACTGAAGATTTGTTATAAGGCCAACATTCTGGTTTCCTCCTCCGGACGTGCGTGTTTGGCCGACTTCGGCCTTGCAACCACGCAAGACTCTCAAGCACAGCTTCAGACCAACATAATCTCTGTTGCGGGAACCCCCTCTTTCATGGCGCCTGAACTTCTGGAGGCACGTGCAAATCCACGTCTGTTATCAGCCCTGGATAGACGTCCATGTGATATTTTCGCATTTGGCTGCATATGTTACGAGGTACGGTTTCCCGTCATGATGCTCAACCATGAACTGATCTCTTTCTAGATGTATGATGGATTACGTCCATTCTGGGACTTATCCCCACAGGCAGTGGATACGAATTTCATGAAGGGAAGCCGTCCCTCACGTCCTACGAATAACGTGTGCCTTCAACGAGGACTGGATGATGACATGTGGGATTTCATTCAGAATTTGTGGCACCAAGATCCAAAGCTTCGAGCTACCGCTAGCCAAGTCTCTTTGTGGATGTCGCACAAGATGCACATGGCAGGCAAAAGCACGGACAGGCCACCCGCGGAGATGGAGTGGGACCTCGACTTTCTGACGGAATGCATCGCAGAGCTGACTGATTTTGACCCTCTTTCTCTTTCATGAGTAGCACCACAAGTTCATACCAATGCTGATTTCCCTCTCTGACGTTGAATCAAGTATACGAAACCTTCTGTCGCACGCCATACCCGACGTTGAAGCATCATGCACATGCGCATACCTCACTGCAGCGGTAGCGACAAGCCCTTTTATCACTTATCTTGTAATCTATCCATGTATTTTCACTGTGCAATCAGAATATTTTTGAATGTCAAATCTTGACGCGGACGGACTAGATCGATAGAAAGCCACCCCGTGTGCTTCAAGACGATGGGCTATGATACAACTAGCATACAACTTAAGTTATGTTTACATGTAGACAGTAAACTAATTTGTATTGTGTACGGAATCTAAGCAAAAATTCACAAACTTAGACGCTAAACCTAAATTCTTCTTCTTGCAAACTATCCCCAAAGACAATCCCGATTTCTTGAACTGTCTTCTTCGTCGACATACCACTCTTCACATGTGCACTTGCCCTCAGTTGCGCTCCAAATTTCCCACTTGCCGGACCTGCTTGGGGTTTGATACCAGTGGCTAATGCACTTGCGGGACGCGTCCTCGTCATCACGGTGGTGGAAGGCGCTCGAGATACAGTTGTCGAGGGCGCACGCGTTAAGGGTGTTCTAGACGTATTTCCCCTCACGACCGTGGCACTCGATGTTGCGCGGGTCGCTGGCTTGGAAGTTGTCATACCTGGACGCGTAACGGCAGGACGAGAAACAGTTTGTGGGCCAGATCTTGGACGGGAGGTATCAGCCGTAGTCGAATGACCTACTGCGGATGCGGCGCGAATAGTTCTCGATGCTGTAACTCGAGTTGAGCGAGTAGTGTTCTTCGATGACGGAGGAACTCGAGCCACCTCGGGCCCAGGCTTCGGTGCAGAATTGGCCTGCGAGAATAGACTATCATCATCTGATTGTACGCACAGAAGTCAAGATCAGAATAGACGTTATATAACATTAGCTTACCGAGATGGGGGAGAGATAATTTGCCTAGGGCAAAAAAATTGTCGTCAGGTTCAGCTGACGTGAATTCCATGGATGTAACATGTGTCGGTATATCGTCGATCGGGTAGGAGTAGGTAAGAGCGAGGAGGGTTCTCCCGACTTCTTTATAATCCGGAAGTTCAAATGGAGGTTCGTATGGCATTTCTACACGCGTTGATACATTAGCAGAAGAAAGCGTTTGGCAAGGTTACCCACCAGGTAGCTTCGGAGGCATGTACTCGATTTCATCGTAGTCTTCTTCTTCAATCGATTGATTGGGCGCCGCTACGACCTCTGGATTAATGTCTATATCACTAACATCCCAGTGGTTTCCACCAGTAAGTGGTGTCTGAAAGCTGTTGCTGGCGCTGCGGGGAAGTCTAACATGTTTTCGTGCGGAACTTGGGCGAAGAAGTGCACCGGGTGTGACATCAAAAATGGGCTTTGTCATTTGCAATGGTGTGGCATGGTTGGCAACGCGGTTAGGAAAGGGCGTTTTGTCGCCCAGAGGTCGAGAGGGTGCGAGTATGACCGGTTCCTTTCCCTTGGATTTGGTTGGTCCATCATGACCTTTCAGGATCTTCTGCGGTTCTACAGTACCTTGTAAGAGCAGGTAACATGATCTTAAAAGAAAAATAGCTCACGCAATGTATTTGGGTAAAACGGAGCTTGTTGCAACGCAGCTTTCTTCGCTTTTCCATCGACTGTGACGGGTACGTGGCGGCCAACATTCTCCTGGAGTGCACCTCGTGATTTCAGCATTCTATTGCCTGGGGTCTTCGTCAAATGGCGGTAGTCGCCCTCAAACGCTATACCTATTGGGCGAGAGCTGATCATCGTGGCAGTTGGTGAAATGGGTTTGATTTTGGTTTGATGTGACCACTAGTGCGTCCAGACACGGTCACGTGAAAGTCATGTGCATTGATTTCTCCGCACGGTGCACGTCGACTCAAGTTCAGCTCGAGCGGCTTTCCATGATCATCGATCATCGACCATGTCGTATGTACTCAGCACTCCGGTTTTTCGGGTGACTCTTTTTTACTAAGGTCGTAGGTAGCATGACAATAGGTATGTACTTACCCTGTAAATGGGGATGGTCGTCGCCTAATGCGATGGCAAATATTGAGAGTATGACTCTAGCTTGTGACTAGCGCCCACCATCTACGAGGGGCCAGAGTGCGAACGCGAAGCAACGGTCATGGAATGGTACTACGAGCTGCATTGATATTGGACAAATAAGGCAAGAAATCAGGCATCATTTGTCCTCGCCTTCGTCCTCACTATCCCCCTAGTAGCTTCGACAAGCCTGCTGTTAAACACTTGTGAGTGTGAAAATATTGGATGTCCTCCAGGGGTTGCCTCAACAATCAAATATCGCCCGACGGCCTCAAGTACTACTTGTGCTTCTTGGTTGGTATGTGTTTAGCTGGTGGTACTGCAGGGTCAAATCGCGAAGCTTTGAGATCTTCGAGTGTGAGTCGAGGCACGACGGCATCATGTCAACAGGACGTATACTGAAAATTTTTAAATGCGGCCTAGCCGGAACATGTTGAGATTTTAGTGTCATCCGCTCTTTTTTACTTATAATCCATGCTCATATGCTCCATTCAACACCGTGGTACAGGATCACCCGTATGTTCTTCACAAGAGCCAACACGAGGAAGGAGAGCTCTGATGACACGAAATATCAAGCCTCGTCATCATGCAAGTTTGACACTGAATTAGCTTACCCCAGGCACATACATATTTATGACGGTGAGCCTTATACCTTGAGTCATTTACAAATATATCCTCACCTGTTTCGCAGTTAGCATGATGGGTACGTGTCTGTATAGATTTCAAGATGATGTATCAAACGTGGAACCGACGGTCTGCTGTCTTTGATGTATTGGAATCAAGCATTTGATTATCCTAGTGGTCGGAAGGTGTATCTACTTTTTCGTATTGGTCAAACTGTACTCATGTGCCGGCAAGCTCGAATTTCTTGTCGTCATTCACTTGAACTAACTATAATAGCGGTCCATGAGGCTCGTAAACTGTAGGACAACCTCAGAACATTTGTGCCTTAAGTTTAAAGCAGAAAACTAAGCCGATCGTCTTTGCAGATCCGTGACACCTTCACTATATCAGCCAGCCAGTTGAATGTCGAGAATTCGTTCTGCATTTGAAGGATTTCATTCATGATACAAGTCTCGTCGATCTAGTTTGTCCCCGAATCTCCACGGTGGCTTGCGAAATTCGACACTCACTATGGAAGTGCTACGTGAACCTTCTCTCTATTTTTTATTCATTTAATGTTTATTCCAGCTGGTGTACAATTTCTGGCTGTATTTCGAGGCTGTCTTCTGCCACTTCTTCATCGTCGAGACGAGGAACGTGCGTGACGCACCTTATTGCTCGTACCTAATCCTTGGTTCACGAAATTCTCCCAGTGCACTCTCGAGGCAACAGCGATAATGACAGTGAGATTTAATTCCCTCAACTTCTTCCTCAGAATTTTCGACCGAAGGCATGGCTCACTCTCATGATGCTGTCGCGCATGCAGGCCTCGCTCCAACAAATTAGCCCTGCATTATCAGAATCACTGTATATGGGTAATGAACAGGAGATCTCGAGAAGCCAGTATAAACCAACAATCCCGTGCGTGCGAATACATATTCTACTCTTCTACTCCCAATGTCATCCGTAACGTGTCCATATACTGATCTGTCCTTCTTTGTGTCAACTTTCAACCCTCCAGGTGTATTGAGGTTTCAATAAGGATAGAACGGCTCTAGAAACCCGTCAATCCTGCTCCACATAATCGCCGGGGCCCACTCACTAATAACATCCCCATCGTCAGAATCCGGGTTGTTGTTCTCTGCAGCACTGACCACTAGGACCTGCGCGAAGGCAACTGACAGGAGTAGAACATAGAAACTGAGTTTGTTGATGTTGAGCACGGTCATGTTAATGATGTTCTTCGCTGAGGTGTAGTGTTTAGGATGCGTGGTTTTAAAGTGAGATCAGGAGTTACACCCTCTAAATACTTTCTAGATGTATTTCAATTGGTCACACTTCACTTCGTGAATGCTCTGATGACGACTGCATGCACAGCAGATGCAGATGACTGGAGCGGACTTACTACGACTATACCAGTACATTGGAATATGCAGTGTGCAGTACCTGACGGTAGCCCACAGCAAGTTCTATTGAGAATTCCCTGGGGAGCATTTAATCGCCATAAGCATAAGTAACACCATCTCTCTTCCACTGCGGGGGATATTAATCTTCGCCAAGCATTCTGCACTGTTTTTCTTGGGTATCAGGAATTTTAATGTAATGATGCTCGCCGATCAAGAGGGCGGTGCGCGATAGCTTGGGTGCATAGCGCTCATGTGCAGTAGTTTGGAAAATGACCCCACCATTTGGTGCCCACATAAAATCATTTAGATCTTCAAATCTGTTTTTCAGACAACAAATGATATCATTCATCACACGCGGATTTTTGATAGTTTATTTTATTTCACAATGTACTAGTAGCTGTATATCAATGCGATGTTGTCAATCTACTAAGCAAAGATAAGATAAGATACGCAAAGACATGATATTGAACTTTGTAGATCTCTGCACCATAAGCTGCATCTGCAACCAATCGGATGCTTCAGGGTGCACACGTGCATCAACTTCAACCCTTCAGCTGTATTTAGGGTTTCAAAAAGGATGGAGCGGGTCTAGAAACTCGTCAATCCTGCTCCACATAGTAATCGCCGGGACCCACTCACACACACTATCCACGTTCTCTGCAGCACTAGTACTGACCACTAGGACCTGTGCGAAGGCAACTGACAGGAGTAGAACATAGAAACTGAGTTTGTTGATGTCATGTTAATGATATTTTTCGCCGAGGTGTGGTGTTTATTAGGATGCGTGGTTTTAAAGTGAGATTGAGAGTTACACCTCTAGTTTAATACCAGTTCATGAGGAAGCATAACAAACAGCCATCGCACTCAAGTATTATTATTACCGTACTAACTGGTTTGGTCAAAAATTATTTGCAAATACATCTTCTACCCCAATGTCATCCGCAACGTGTCCATGTAATGATCAGTCCTTCAATTTCAACCTCCAGCTGTATTTAGGTTTCAAAAAGGATGGTCCGGCCCTAGAAACTCGTCAGTCCAGCCTCACATAATGGCCGGGACCCACCCACCCGCGGCAAAGTCAGTCGCATCATCAGAAGCCAGCGGTGCAGCACTGACCACTAGTATCTGTGTGAAGGAAACTGACAGGAATAGAACATAGAAGCTGAGCTTGTTGATGGTAAGTACGGTCATGTTAATAATATTCTTCGCTGAGGTATGATGTTTAGGATGAAAGTGAGATTGGAAGTTACACCCTCTAAATACTAGTTCATGAGTGCATATAATGAATCATAGCAAACAGCCATCGCCCTTGAGCGCTTGAGCATTGCCTAACTGATTTGGTCAAAAATCATTCTAGATGTATTTCAATCGACCGCACTTCACCTCGTAATGCTCTGATGGCGACTGCATGCGCAGCAGATGACTGGAGTCGACTTACTACGACTAGATCAGTACATTAGCGTATGCAGTGTGCACTACCTGATGGTAGCCCACAGCAGGTTCGATGTAATGGTCCAGTTACATACTTACGGCTCTCTGTTTCCACTGCGAAAAATATTGATCTCCATCAAGCATTTTGCACTGTTTTGCTTGGGCATCAGCAGGTTTGATGTAATGATGCTCGCCGATCAAGAAGGCGATGCGGAATAGCTTGGGTGCATAGCGCTCATGTGAGTAGTTTGGAAAATAGCTTCACCATTTGATGTTCACATAGAATCATTTAGATCTTCAAATCTGTTCGTACCTGATCGTTGGCAGATGTCTCGTTTATGTGCGCTACGCCGCAGGCAAATAAGCTGTTGACATGGAACCCTTCCTGTGCGATCAGCACTCCATAGTAGTTAGCACTCTCACAAAATTCGTACTCGGACACAATGTTTGAATATAATTTTATCTCTCATGCTCATTCCGAGGTTGAACGTTGAACGACCACAATGCATGAAGCAGAATTGAGTGAAATATGTAGTTGAAACTGAAAGTGCCGAAGTCAAGCAAAAATTTCAGCTGCTGTGACGAAGTTTCAATACTGTATAGACTCACTCTGGAAGTGGTTTGACTCATGGGATTGGTCCACATTCGCAAGTACACGAGTAAGATGGCTGATGGCAAGTAGGATTGCGTAAAATTGTAACTAGATGCTTTAACCTGTTGAATAAACCAAATGTTTCGTCTCGATGACCCGAATCCGAGGAAAGTAAAGTTACACAGTGGAGCGCTGGATCATGTAAACAGCGAGAGGTTCAATTATGCTGTCAGCGGATTTCACAGAGCGGCAAAGCACTGACCTGGTTCAATCTCCTTGTAAGCCTTCCACCATTCTATATCGCAGCTACCGCTTGGTTCATCCTCCGAACATCCTAACTCGAAAACAAGAATGTCGTTCATCGCACAAGAAAGTTTTCTGTGCCAGTTCAAGCTGTCTTGCCCTAGCACTATGTTATCAAGTTTTGCGACCCGTGGAAGTCGGACATTGAACGATAGAGTTGAAATGCCAACTGGTGCACTGGCGTTGAGGCGGTTTAAAGCAAGTGCAGTGAGTCGGTCCACAGGCAGAATGGCGAGGTGCAATTCGCAATTTTCCATGCCCCAGTCAATCGCCCTGAATTGAAATATTTCATTCCATCAGTCTATAGAATACAGAAAAGGAAGATAAACCGACAGTTTGTGTAACATGGACTTTGTGATCATCAGGTGAGATTGTGCCAGCACGTATCGTGCGCATCGCAAGACAGTCATTGAAAATATGACTTGGCACAGAACGATCCACCAAGCTGACAGACATGGGGAAATTTGTGAACTCTCTCGGAATAGTAGGAGGCGACGACGTCCGTGCGATCTCGTCGAACCGCATGTATTAGGAAGGACGACGGAGAAGGTAGATATTCTTTCGAGTGATAGTTTGTCTGAGGATACTAATGAGCCTTAGAGAAAGACCAGCGACAGGTTGATGAGCGTGCAGAAGATCACGATGACAAAAGGCCAATGGTGTACAATTCGCGAAATTTTTGCTTTGTGGTCGTCATCATGATTCATGATCACTCTCAAGAGTCAATGACTTCCTGTGGTGTCTGATTCAGTGGTATGTACGGCCTGGAATGTGAGAAAAAGAACATGACGGGGAGAACGGCTTCGACTTGAATTGATCATGATGGCAAGGGTAATTTGAAGAGTGGTAGTGGCCATGCATTGCATGACCACTGGCAGTCGACCGCCTGATCCGATTAGCAGCACTTACGTACAAAATTAGTACGATGGGTATTTCAAACTTTGGAGCTCAAGCCACGACCATCAATTCCATGAATTTATGTTCTAATACGACATCGGACAGCTGCACATTATACATTTGAAGAGACTACGATTTAAATGAACTTGAATGTTGTGCGTACCTGTTGAAATTCGTGTCACACTTTCAACATAAAGTTCCCCTGCTTGCAGGCTGAGCGCTGAGACTCGAGTAGTATGGGCTAACCCTGGCCTATGAAAGAGTGATGGTAAGCAGCAGCAGCTATGCCTCATCTGCCTCTGGGCTATACTCGTATGTCAAATTATGTCGTGTCTTTTGTGCAACTCGAATGCACCGTCAGAACATGTCGCGTCACCGTGACATTGCAGTGTGCGGCACACTACAATGTGTGAGGGTTGCCCCCTACACTAGATAATGGTCACGGAACTACAATGCAACGACTCGGAGATCTCACATCACTTGGAGTGCCTAATATCCTCAAGGCTCGGAGGAATGATCGCATCGCCGCACGTCTCTGATGGTGGCCGCATGAGCTGATGCGCCTAGGGCTTCCCCGGCGGGCCGTAGCAGCAGAGCCGTACATAACAGAAGCAGTTATGAGCTGCTTTTAGTATGCACCACGAGGTCCTCTGATGAAACTCACCTGTATAATTCATGCCATAAGGACCCATCATCCGAGGTTGCTTAAGATACTCGCTGCGTGGCTCGGAGATGATATAGCTGTCATAAAGTTAACTTCGTTATAGAAGGCAAAGGTCAGCAGCTGATGGTGAGGCTGAAAGGCAGTCCATCAATTGCCAATTACTTATCTGCGGAATGATGAGTTTGAGCGCATCAGCTCCATAATGAAGCCGGCCCTTACCCTTACCAGTGTTAGTCAAGACACTGATACGCCATCTTCTATGCGATCAATATTGATCTATTTTCACTATTGAACGTTCGAACGACTACCAGTGCAAGGGTTTGGCTGAATGTCTTATTTTCAAAGTAATCGGCGTAGAGTACAAACAATCTAATCGAATCCTGCCTAAGGTCCATACTACCGTCAAGTATACTAAATCCTAATTTGTGTCAAGATGTATTTACTTCGACCCGGGACACAACTAATATCTCAGTAGGTATCTACTGAGCGACCTTTGCTCATACAGACAATTCCGCTGAATCGCGGTGCTTACTCTTGTAGGTCGTACGTGCCCCCGTGCCAGTGGAACCGGTGAACGTTTTGGAGCTGTCCTGCAAATTGTACCCGAAATCACCCATACGGGTTGTTTGCGCTGAGGGCCTCGAGGTCATGACCTCAGACATGGTATCCTGAGACCAACCCTTTCCTTGCGCGAGTCGGAAAACTATGAGCAACATTGCAATTATCTGTGGCATGTCATAAGCAGCGTGAATGCCTCTCTGTTTAACGGTGCTAACCTGAACCTGAGTCAGCGACACCAGGAAAGTCTCCGAGATGGCATTGTTTAGACCAAAGAGCGTCAGAAATGCCACCGAGAACGTGGAGTAAAGAGCGGCGGATTCAACTATCATCGCAGCAATCGACGTGTATTGAGTGCCGTAGCTAGAGCCAAGAACTTTAGAAATGCGACGACGATATGTGAGTAGACGAAGTACGATAACGATCGTGATGATGATGTTCAGTGCGAGTGAGAGGGTGAGATATGGAATGGTGTAGTCGATGTCAGTCAAGGAGAAATACGAGGTACTGGCGGTTACTTGAAGCAGCCACATTATAGCCATAGCTAACAGATGCGATAGTGAGCGGCGTCCGATACAATCAAATAGATATTGAAAAGAAGCGACTGACCGATGGATGCAGCAAACATCAGACAAGGGAACAACATGATGATCCACATTGGCACCATGCACCCTCTGTAAATTACCATGCAGCGCCAAACCTGAACAGATATATCAGCGATAACATTTTCAACATCGAATACCTCTACTCACGACCAATCCATCTGAAAGAATCATCGTCAGAACACCACAGACGTCCGTAATATTGTCCATAGGAATGCTGAGATTCTCGAATGCGCTCGGACCACCTGGATAATTACGATATTGAATGAATGCAAGTTGCGTGAAGTCGGCCAGCGCTGCCATAAATAGGGTGCTGAGGATAAAAGTTGTGGTGATGTATATGAGGAAAGGCAGGAGTTTCTTGTAGTTCGTGCGGTTCATCTGCCGGAAAAGGAGGTGGAAGCACATGAAGAACAGCGCGACGCCAATGCCATATGCAACGGCGCTGACCACTGTGCCCTGCAACCAGCCTTTCTCTGCGAGAAGCGTTTCAGACGGTTCGTCTGGTGTCCAACTAGAGTTGAGTGACATGATAGATCAGAGAATGAACAGAATAACTTGATGTATTCTTCTGGAGAAGCAATGGCTTGGGGTGGGTTAGAGCGAGTCACGATCATGACGTTAGCACCTCGTTAAATAATACCAAAAGGTATCGTCGTTGGGCTGCTTAAGTGCATGCGGTGAACTTGATACCATGTGGACGAGGTGCAATTGCAAAATCGCAATTATATAATTGAACTGATTATATATATAGAACTGTCGTCTTTTTTCGAACACGGAGTTGTAGGTCCAGCTGGAAGATATGACAGTTCGTCCTGAATTTCGAGTTCAGGACTCGCATCTGGATGGAGACAATAATAAACTAAAGTTTGGAAATGAGGCCTCGTCATTGAGATTTCGCGAGGAACTTACCTCATAGCACAGGACCGATGCCCAATGGCAAGAGAGCGATTAGTGCCCTGAATCCGAAGTAGAATGGCTCTCAGTAACAAGGTGGGAAACAAGTTTGCAACCATCAAAACACCGCCATTTCATCTTGGCCTCTGAGCGGCACATCATTGATCAACACAACCGCAAGATAATTCAGAACGTTCTGGCAACTTGGTCCAAACATTGTCATTTCCAAATGCATCGTGTGTCAAGCATGTCAAGTCTCAGTCGGTTGTCACTTCGCTAAGCGCTCCCCCGACGCGCCCCATACGTCACAGTGTAGTCATCATAAAAAACACAACAACCGTACATCCCATGTGACAGCCAGTAACAGCCAGTACAAGGTGCACAAATTGCTACCATCCCCATAAACACATGACAGACATGTGTCGAGTTTGTCAGTCTCCATATAAGTCCGTGCATGCAGCGAGGTTTTATACATACTATTACTGGCCTTGTTATATTTGTATCACTCGGTAGATCCTTGTTTAGGTGATGAAATTCGATACATGCCACTACAATTGTTGTGACAATTGTGCTTCCTGGCAGTCCCTTGTGCGGGTAATGAACTTATACACATACTCCTACTAGTCTTGTCACCATATTGTGCAATAATTGTAGGCTCTGTTTGATCACGATAATGGCCACATCAAATTGCACTGTAGTAGCTACAGTACACTGGGCTATAGGCAATGAGCACGGAAGTAAAGTAGTAAGTAGAGATACGAATATGCGAAGGGAAAGTACTGAATATGAAAGTGACGATGCAAAGGTAGTCATGTGTATGATGTGAGCCAGCAGAGACAAGGGAAAAAGTGAAAGTGAAAGGCACACAATAACCCATGACAGCGCTAGACAGTATGAGAGCACACGAGAGGGATCAAGAACGTGCGAGAGCATGCAGGGATGGTGCGAGATGGTGCAAAAGGGTGGAGGAAGGTTTCAGAGGATGCGGGGGATGCCGAAGGCTACCAAAGTTAGAAGACAAAAAGAAAAGATAGAACTTACATGTGTACGAGCTTTGGTTAGCTTAGGGAGTGAACAAAACAAGAAATTACCGTAGAGTTGAGTGCGGGAGATGCTAGCTAGCAGGTAAATGTGGGAATAAACTCACTCGAATGACGCAAAAGGGTGCAAGAGATGCAGTGAGGGACGACAAAATGTAAGAGGTGGCAGCGACAGGGCATAAGCTGTCACAGTAGGGCGTGGTAAGCAGCGCAATGCAAGGAAGAGTCTCTGAGTAGTACTACTATTGATATTAAGAGAAAAACATAAAAGGACTTACGAGGGCGACGACAGCTGGTGAGGGAACATTATTAGCTAGAACATAACACTCGCGGCGGGAAAGAGGTAACGGTGTGGGTGGCACTTATGTGAGATAAGTCTTAGAGACGGACGGATCTCGAAGTCGGAACTTCAAGCTCAAGCTTCGAGTTCGGGGTCCTATGAGGTAAATGACTTGGCAAAAATTATAACGTACATGTCAAGTTGCTGTCGGCCGAATTCGTGGTCAAACTGCGGCACATCTTGGATCGGTACATGATGCATGCATATGGATCATAATGGATGAGACCAATCACCATATGTATATAAGACCTATAGCTAGTATATATACATGTGCATGACATATACATGCAATCTTGATGATGCATACTTCTGCACTTCTGTTAATCACTGTACAAGCTTCGCACATTTCATGTACAAGCTTTACATTTCGCCCATATCTGCTATGGCTTGCATACATGCTACGATCCTCCACACTTCTGTTAGTTACTTTACAAGCTTCGTACCCTTCCGGTACAAGTTTTACATCTTACACGTGTCTGTTACTACTTGCATATGTGCTACAATCTCATACAACCATCTACCAGGGTTTGTAAGCCATAAAAGGCAGTAACCAGCCATACACGCGAACTGTTCTTTTGTTGATGTACGGCTGAAGTTACAGGCAAAGTAGATTTAAAAGTTGGAGATGACACATACCAGAATTGGTATAAAACCGTCGAAGATCTCGCCTCGGGTGCTGGTAGTGACGTTCCGGCCCGGCTTGGGCTCAAAGCCCCGGCTTAGGCTTGGCCTGGGGGGGCTTAGGCTTGCCATATTTCAAGCCTAGGCCGTGAGCCCAAGCCAGCCCAAAGCCGTGGCTTGAGCCGTACTAGGCCGCGGCTTGGTGGTATGCAAAATGTCGCTCCAAAGAATGCGTCGATATCAGCAGTTTTGCCTTCCCGAGACAATCCTGGGTTCGCAATAGAGACATCAATGTCGATGAGAACCCCATCTCCATCAACCAACTCGGGGGACTTCTCTGGGGCCTTCTGTTTCTTTCTACGAGGCTTAGGGTTGGTACGAGCATTCTCGTGGACTGAGTCGTGGTCTTCGTCGACAGATTCATCTTCGATGTCGACAAAGGCATCATCAGGATGCAAGCGTTTGTTGGATGAGGGAATAGGTGAGGGTGGGGGAGGCACGTTGGACGAGGAAATAGCTGTGGGTGGGGGAGGCACGGGCTTGGGTTGGGCAGAAACCTCCAAAGCACGCTTGGCTGCCTCCGCGGCACGGAATTCATTGATGGCTTTGGTTTGGGATGGAAGGGCGGCCTTCTCCGAGTGTTGGAGGAGAGCAGCAGTGGGTTTGATCCTGCGTATGGGACGAGAATGCACGATAGGTTCATCTTCACTATCTGTGTGGACTGTGCTGGTCATTGCAGGCTGCTAGGTAGATACAACACATATACACGTACCACATATAAAAAATCGAACGTGGTTCAAAAACAGATTAAGTTTGCGAAGGCAGCGAAGTTGAAGCGCCAGGCAAGACTGTAAAGGCGCATGGATTGCTGAATGTTTGCTTTTCAAGACCGGGGTAAATATCAGCGAGCTTTAATAACATGACAACGGCGACTCACTGTGATCTCATTCTGACATACCTCATGGTATGATTGACTGAGAAGCTGATACCGATCGCAAGATGGCAACATAAACATAAACAGAAACTTACATACCGAAATAGATAGTGCACTGCTAAGCCACGGCTTGGGCCGGCGGCTTAGGCTTCGCAAAATTGAAGCCTGGGCCAAAGCCCTGGTCAGGCCGTGTCCTGGGCCTGGGCTGGGCCTGGCTCAATCAGGCCCGGCTTGGCCTGGCCCGGGGCTTGAAGCCGAGCCGGAACATCACTAGGTGCTGGGGTGCATCACCTGGACAACCATGTTGCCCACCTTGGCGTGCGGAATGAACTCTTCTGCCAGTGCGTCACTCCTGGGGGCGATTTTAGGGGCGCACTACGCAAGCCACAAACACACCTTGTCCTTACCGGTGAAGCCATGTCCATGGCACTGGGAACAAAGTACTGGTCAGCTGCTGAAGGCTCTGCCGGCGGATATGAGGGAGACAATCGAGGGGCACGAGAAAGAGGGAACAACAGATAGCCCTGAATGATGGGGATCTTCTATGAAAAGGACATTTGCAATACCCCTGGCCGAAGGTGATGGAGATGTCTTTTGCAGCCATACAATGTCCTACCGTGTATCATATGATGTAGGTTATCTCGACGTACCTTTTTGATATGTACTAATCATGGTTACCAGGATTGGACCGTCAGAGTTCACCATTACAAGAACGCTGAAGTTATGGTCATGTCTGGGATTCACACAATTACAACTCCTGATCTCCTCACCAACTCCGTCACGACGAAGGGCATGACATCTACGTCAATCCTTTCTTCCACAGAATCCAGCATGTCACGGTCAAGTGGGCGCAGTTCTCCCAGCACTATATGCCATTCTTGGAGGACCAGACGAGATACTTTCAAGTGGTTGCTAAGTGACGTAGCCTTGAATGATTAACCCTTGAAATAGGGACATTCAAAGTTGGGGACGCTGAGGTCGCCCATGCCTATACCCCTTCGTATACAACGCTGTAGAAACAACAATACTGAGTGGGGCTATACGAAGATGGCTCCAAACTGATATATTTTTGTTGTGGTCTTTGCACTGCCTAGTCTGCTATACTTGAGACGACAAGTGCGTTCGACCCAGGGGTCTGCGGTCTGGGAATAGTCTTGGGGGTAAGTGAGTGATGTGGAGTCAATAGTCCGAGCGCGGGAAACAATGTCCGAAGGTATAATTACGATGTCCGATGCAAAAGCGTCGGGTCCGATGTTTTCGGGGTTTCGGGGTATTGGGTTCTGGTTCGGGGTGTCGGAAACTAATAGTAACGCTATAGCAAGCGTCGGAAGAGCGAGCGGTGTGCGCGATAATAACAATGACTGATACGGATAATGAAAGAGCGATGATATTCGCAATATCAACTAAGAACTACGAATTATCGGGTTTGACCACTAAGCGTCGGGGAACTGCTCCCCTCTACTTGGATAATGAATAATGCTCGAGGTCAGTCCAATATATATGTAAGTACGTAGAAATGCGGAACCCATAGGCGAAAGTAGCGGCGGAGTATTTCGGATCCGAAGTACATGTAAATAAACATGAGGCGCTGCGGACTATGGGAAAACATGTAATAGCGCTGGCTATGACGTGAGCAATGTGCAAAATAATGAACTACACACCTAGTGGGGCTAGCAAGACAGGACGGGACACGGATAGGACAAGTGCGCGGGAAAACATCGGGTCCGATGCGGCCTAAACGTCGGGTTGGCGGGTTAGCGTCGGATAACATCGGGAAGTGATTAGCATGTGACGGGTATTTGACATGTACTGTAAAATAGCTCGATACGAGCCCAGCGCCAGCTCGTGTCCTACAACGCATCCTACCTAAAACGTAGTTTGCGCATTACCTGATATTGAACACACACTAATTCATTCCAACTCACCAGTTGCCCCGCGTAGCGTGGCATGGAGCGTGAGTTGTTGAAGTTTGAAACAAGAAAAAACTGTAGTGATCATCCTTGCAGACTTACGGCACCTTCACTATCCCGACCGGAGAATTCCTTCTGCACTTGAAGGGTTTTGCATATGATACAAATATTGTTGTCCCCGAATCTCTACGGTGGCTCGCGAAATTCGAGGTCTAGTCTGCAATAGAAATCCTATATGAGCTCATTTAATTTTTATCTCAGGCGGTGTACATTTTCTAACTGTCTTTCAAAGCTGTCTTCTGCTACTGCAATGTGCCCATGTACTGATCTGTCCTTCTTTGCGCCAACTTCTAACCCTCCAGCTGTATTTAGGTTTTAATAAGGCATACCGATCATTCTCGCTAGAAGCCCGTCCGCTAGAAGCCCGTCAGTCGTGCTCCACATAATCGCCGGGACCCACCCACATAATTCATCCACATCGTCAGAAGCCAGGTAGTTGTCCTCTGCAGCACTGACCACTAGGATCTGTGCGAAGGCAACTGACAGGAGTAGAAGATAGAAACTGAGTTTGCTGATGTTAAGCATGATCATGTCAATTATGTTCTTTGCTAAGGTATAGTGTTTAGGATGAGTTGTTTTGAAAGAAAGATTGGGAGTTACACCGTTTAAATACCAGTTCATGGGTGCATATAAGCATAACACACAGCCATCTGCGCACTCGAGCATTATCCAATTGACTTGGTCAAAATCATTCTTAGATGTGTTTTAATTAGTTGCATTTCATCTCGTGAATGTGCTGATGGGCCATGGCGACTGCATGCACAGCAGATGAGTGGAGTCGACTTACTACGACTAGACCAGTACATTAATATTGGCATATGCAGTGGCACTATTACTGATGGTAGCTAACAGCAAGTTCCATCTAACTTATTATGGTGCTCCAGCTTTTGGGGTTCAAATCTCCGGGGACCGGTTTTGCTGATGACTTATGCGCCATAAGCAACAGCATTTATTTCTGCTTTCACTGCGGAAAGTAAAAATCTCCGCTAAGCATTCTGCACTGTGTTGCTTAGGTATCAGGAGTTTTGATGTAAATGCTCGCCGCTCATGAGGGCAACTTGAAGCGCTCATGAGTCATGTGACATGCACGATTCAGAAGCCTCCGGGAGGAAAATTAGCTGTTGACTTCCGAAGTTCCTGTGCAATCCACATACTTCAGTCAATTTCCCATGTAGAACCAGTGCCCCGGATGTGCCAAAACCCTGTAGAATCATGGCCAGCCAGTCCCCGGCTGGTCTATGTAGAATACATGCTGGCCGGCCTTGTATAGTAGTAGTCCACATGTATAATACACTACCATACTATTGTAAAAGCATGACCAGCCAGTAGATGTAAGACAACTGCCGGCTGTAGGTATACCAATATCAAGGCTTGCTGGTGTATTAGGATGCTGACTGTTTCACATCTATATTTGTAACTGGCCAGCCTTTCTTCTACATAGGCAGACGTGGGGTGGCCCAATATGTGGGATTAAGATTATACTGGCCAACCATATCTCTACCTCAGTAGAAACCAGGCTGGCCAGTATGTAGGTCTTAATCTAGCAAACCGGCCGCCCTGCATCTACCTATGTATGGGTAAGGCTAGCCAGTTTGTATGTTTTGAACTAGCATACCGGCCGTCCTGCATTTACTTATGTAGGGGCCAGGCTGGCCTGTTTGCAGGTATTAAACTAGCATACCGGCTGTCCTGCATTTACCTATGTAGGAGCCAGGCTGGCCTGTTTGCAGGTATTAAACTAGCATACCGGCCGTCCTGCATTTACCTATGTAGGAGCCAGGCTGGCCTGTTTGCAGGTATTAAACTAGCATACCGGCTGTCCTGCATTTACCTATGTAGGAGCCAGGCTGGCCTGTTTGCAGGTATTAAACTAGCATACCGGCCGTCCTGCATTTACTTATGTAGGAGCCAGGCTGGCCTGTTTGCAGGTATTAAACTAGCATACCGGCCGTCCTGCATTTACCTATGTAGGAGTCAGGCTGGCCAATATATATGTACATAGAGCGAGGAAAGCCAGTTTATACTCAAGTCATAACTTATCACCAGGCAGTGCGAGAGTCTAGACAAGCATATGTAATTACTGTACAAGATTGACTAGCAATGAAGACAATGGAGGATACAAGATCATATCTTCTGGGATCTCTTAGAGGGTTGCCTCGCCCTACCTGATCTACGAACCACAGGCTCAGTCCTAGGCTTCTTGGACTTACTTGATGAAGCATGGTTAATTTTTCTCTTCCTCCCTTTCTGCACCACCTCTTCAACCTCCTGCTCCTGCTGTTCTTCTCCCCCAACTACATTCTCCTCTGACTCAACATCCTTCTCCTCAACCTCATGCCTTTCCTTCTCTACCACCATCCTCATCTCCTCATCCTCAACCTCGTCACTGAGTCCCTCTTTGTTCAGCCTCTCAATCTGACCAACAACTGAGAATAAGACTTCCCGGACAGCCTCATCCAGAGCGACCAAGAACTGTAGATCAATAGCAGAATGAGGTAGGTAGAAAGGGGTATTGGGATCAGCCTCGTCTTCCTCATACTCTATCACACGCTTAGACTCCCTATAGAGGAGCCCAATTCCTAGTATTACTGGCATTGCCGATGATGGCCCTGAGATTGGACAGGTCTGTAGCTTGTTTAAGCTGGCCATCAATGTCGCATATGAGGTGTGAATGTCCTCGGAAAGATAATTTTCGCTCCAAGACCAGTCAGCCCAGGTAGGCAAATCTTGGTGTCGCTCTGAAATTGGCTGTTGGACATATAAGCCATAAAATTGAAAACAGCACCAAGTGACACTAACATTCTGTTTGGCTAATATTGCCAGGTCCCTAGTGGCGTCCACAAGCTCCAAGTAGTTTTCATTCTTGCTAAGGGTTTCTAAAAATGTGTATCGGTCATTGATGGCAACATCATCTGGTGTTGTCTCATGAGCGGCCGGCTGTGTTGTACGTTCTGTGAAATGAGAGGCAAATGGAGCCGGCCGGCCTTGATCTTCTTCATCTAAGTCTAGGGTGCTCACTACTTTCGTCTTGGACTTCCCAGTGACCCGAATATCAGCATCCTTGGCCTTAATAAAGACAACTAGCTTCTGATTTGTAGCAGAACATCGTTCCCAATGCATCCATAGACGATTTACCTCCTCTGTCTTCATATGAGAAGGGTCT
This sequence comes from Suillus plorans, assembly GCF_016647745.1. Lineage (NCBI taxonomy): Eukaryota > Fungi > Basidiomycota > Agaricomycetes > Boletales > Suillaceae > Suillus > Suillus plorans. The sequence goes on from NW_024537516.1 coordinate 83,128, forward strand.
TTGACCACAAATCCTGTGGGAACTGAACCAGGTTCCAAATAATTGGACGGGCTGGCAGTTATCACGCCCCAAGGTACAGGTCTAGAGCCACCTGTGCAGACTTCTACAAACCATTGAGTCAATCAAATGTCATGCACATATTGAAGATGTTAGATCTTACTGTATGAAGTATGAAAGATACTTCTAATCAATTCGTGTTGGCCCTTGAGGCCAATACCATCACGAAGAGGAAGTTTTGCATACCCCTCATCATCTACTATGATTTCAGGTAAGACAGGTCCATCCTCACAGTCTGAAGCCGCATGGTCTGAATCCTCTGAAGGGTCTATCAATTTAATAGTCAGTGAGCATGATATTTAAAATCAAATGAAACACGTACAAAATTCAGTCTTAGACCATTCTCCAAAGGATTCAAATCCATTTGCAGCCCACTCCTTGATACCACTCGAGCTCACAGAAAATTTTTTCTTGGCATTCTGAGGTGTAGTTTCGTGTCTATAGTAGTTTAGTTAGTCTTGAGATTTCCATGTTGATTTGATGACTTACAGACTGACGGACAATGTCTGACTAGCTTTTTTCTTATGACTAACAAGCATTACTATGCGACAACCCATGGTGCGCCGAATTTGCTCTGCAAAATCTTCCAGAGTTTTCTTGAGGTTATTCTTACGATATCTCAAGCCAAAGTGTTAGACTGGAATAACTGTAGATTTGAAGTAAAACTTACATTGCCTGAGTTTCTTCTGGTGCCCCCTCCTCATTCCATTTCTTCATGGCAAACTTGACCTCCTGCTGTTGTGAAGGTGTCATGTTGTTGAACCACTCCCTGGCATTCCCAGTGCGGTACTTGATTGAATACTCCAAGCCTTTACTCTGTTGTTGGGCCTTGTCATATGAGTCGATCTCCTGCTTAAATAATTTCTGTGCTACATCCCACTCAGACAGGGGTTTCTTATAGAAAGATGGTTCTCTTGGGCGACTCGCTGCCTCACGTTCGTCTGCCTCTTCCTTGTCTTTGAGACTTTTGGCATAGTATTCTTTTATTGCCTGTAGGTAACATTTATGTATATCATCAGACAACTAAATACATGTACAGTATAAGAATTTTGTGACCTTTTTCAAGGAAGTAGGCAAGGCAATGGGTTCCTCTTGCTCATCTTGAGCAGCTAGTATGGCCCTCCGAATCTTCCTCACCACAGGCTTTCCAACAGATGAGGAACCTGCAGCAAAAATGGCCTTAGAGTGAAGGTCGAGAATTGGCTTAAAGGCAATAGACCAGTCGGTAGACATCGTAATTGATTCAAGATAAAAATTGCAGGTAGGCTGGTACAGGCGGTAGGAGGGTGGCTAGCCGAAATTAATTTGAACACCCATGTTTATCAACAATAACGTGTGACTTATGAAAAGTCACACGTTATTGTTGATAAACATGGGTGTTCAAATTAATTTCGGCTAGCCACCCTCCTACCGCCTGTACCAGCCTACCTGCAATTTTTATCTTGAATCAATTATCAAATTGGATATATTGAGACAGTCAAATTCACATCAAGTAACAAGATTAAAGGCACATTATACTTCCATTGAGTGGAGTTAGACAGTGTAGATAATAGACAAATTCACATCAGGTAAAAAGATCCAAAACACGTTATACTTCCATTGAGCGGTGAGGGTATCTAATCAAGTAAGATGAAGAAAAATGAAACATGAAGGGATGTACGAAAAAGCTAAGACAAAATAATTGTATCCTAATCCTCATCCTCATCAGGGACACTAGGCATGGGCCTCAAGACAACCGAAATCCAGCAGGAGCCAGGTCTTTTGCCTGGCAAAAGGATCCTGGAATGAGGTGGTTGTGAGAATACATACTTTTTCCTACATTGGCCATTCTTGCATTCAAAGATGTAATCTTTGTGCTTGTTGACAGAACACCAGGCGTTACTCCACCCACACTGTGGGCACTGGACCGGCAGGTACTGACCCCAGGGGCGAAGTTGGGAATGCGTCCAGGCGAACTTGGTAACGGCCAACGAACCTGAGTTGTCAGGCATCAGCAAGAACACGTCAGTGTGGCGCCCAAGTTTGTAGGACTGGCCCAACATGTCAGGGAAGACGATGTGAATGGGCAAACACTCGATGATGACCAGCTCCGCGAATGCGAGCAAAAGGTGGGTGGCGAAACTCGGCTGAAAACGAACAGCATTAAAGCCAATAGTGGCTGTGATGCGATGACTGTTAGGGTTAGTTAGTATTTGCAAAGATAAGATCAAATGGACTTACTCTATGACCGCCTGTTGCAAGCCTGAAAAGGAAGTGACGTTGTTGATGAGCGCGCCACACGAAAACAGCCATAAGTATGATTCCGCGGCACCATGAATCAGGGGATGCCAAGGTGAAAGCAGAACATCGAGAACCTTTGGTGTCAAATGAGCAAATACAATGTTAGTCAAAAAAATGCCACTTACAGAGTGAACGCGTGCCGAAACGTATGACTTCTTGTTGCCCTCGTACCCAATAAATGGATCTCCATGCTCGTTGTCGGTGTGGTTAGTGATGGCGACGACGACACGAGCCCAGTTGGAGCTCATCAGCGACTGGATGATGGCAGTCGCCTGCAACCGGTACTCGTCGATCTTTGAGGCATTGCCGATGTCGAACACGATGGACCGAAATTCAAACCCTCCGCTGGGGAAGTATGGCCGAAGGAATTCGGAGGCCAGTTCGAAACAGCCGCCGGTGACGTCGTGGTCGACGAGGACGAGATGGAGCATGAGCGTGGGTGCCGAAGACAGTTGGGAATGGAGTGAAACCTCCAACGTAGCACGAATTTGGAGGAATGAAGGAAGGAGCGGTTGCCCCTTCCTGTAAAAACCCTATAAAATGAAGTGAATGTTAGTTAGCATGAAATAAACGAAAAAACTTACAAAATAGGGCGACTGAGATGCGCGCCCGTGTCGTTCCATGCCAACATGGCAAGATATGCAGACGAACGTGACGTCATCGGCCTGCACCGCGTGTGCACTGGCAGGCGGGATGTTCATGCAGTTTGAACACATCACCCGCGGACAGGTGCTGCAGAGGAAGAGGCAATCTTCCCCTACAGAACCGTCTCTGCAGATGAGACAAAACTGCAAATAAAGACGCGTGTTAGTGCAAATAGTAGGTAACTAATCACTTACCTCGTTGTGTTCAGACGGCTCTCTCACATTCAGCTCACCCGGCGCAGTGACCGCTCCAGTAGATGCCGGCAACGACAAGGCAATTCGTGGCGCGGTGCCACCGGTGGACTTCTTGCAGGTTTGTTTAGACTTCACCATGGTGAAGAGAGACTATTATAGATATATTCAAATTAGTAGATGACACGGCAAATAGCACTTACAGTTATGTAGTTCAAACAGATGCAAAGAGAGGAGAGCGCCGGCTGAATGTACTTAGAAAGAAATGAACAAGTTTGAACGTTGGTTGATTGTGACAAACAGATCCAAATAGTCACGTGATTATCAACAATGAACTCAACAGCGTCATAATATTGGCTAATCCACAATTCAACGCGTCGCGTGTCAAAAATCCACTCAACACGCGCCGGCACGTGTTGAGTGGATTTTTGACACGCGACGCGTTGAATTGTGGATTAGCCAATATTATGACGCTGTTGAGTTCATTGTTGATAATCACGTGACTATTTACAAACAATAACAAACTGACACGTGAATATGAACAACAACAATCAGTTCTCACGGTTCAATCTCTTCTTTCGTCTTACCTTCATCATTCTCCTTCATCCTTTATTTCTGCCAGTGCCGTTACTTCAGGGCGACTTCCGGTGTACTCCTTTGGGTTCTTGCAGACTGCAGCTGCAAGAATTCAAAGGTACTACCCTACAGTCGCCCTTCAAACATAGTAAGTTCAACTTTGGTGGTGCGCCTACTTACTAACTGTTTTCATTTACATATACTCTCTTTCCCTTGAGGTTTCTCAAGGTAAGTACTTAATTGCTCACACCCGCTTGCTAATGTCTGTTGTACTTAGGATTTTGGAGACTTTGGATGGCGCAGTGACAGCCACTCCTCCCTTTGAGCGCCCTCCTGGCAGTTCCCTAACGTAAGTCCTTCTTTTCCCGTGTCTGCTTGCTAACGTTTGTTCTATTTAGGATTATACTTACGAATTTCGGGACTTTGGATGGCAGTTAGAGCCACTCCTCCCTTTGAGCGCCCTCCAGTTCCCAACGTAAGTCCTTCTTTTCCCGCGTCCGCTTGCTAACGTTTGTTCTATTTAGTATTATACTTACGAATTTCAGGACTTTGGATGGCGCAGTTAGAGCCACTCCTCCCTTTGAGCGCCTTCCAGTTCCTTAAACGTAAGTCCTTCTTCTCTCGCATCCGTTTGCTAATGTCTGTTCTATTTAGTATTCTGCTTATTGGAACTGGGGGTTGCGCAGTGCATGCCACTTGTCAGTGGCTCCTGCTTATAGGAACTGGGGGTTGCGCAGTGCATGCCACTTGTCAGTGGCTCCTGCTTCTTGAAATTGGCGGTAGCGCAGTGCATGCCACTTGTTAGTGGCTCCTGCTTATTGGGACTGGGGCTCAGCGCAGTGCATGCCACTTGTCAGTGGCTCCTGCTTCTTGGAATTGGCGGTATTGCAGTGCATGCCACTTGTTAGTGGCTCCTGCTTATTGGGACTGGGGCTCAGCGCAGTGCATGCCACTTGTCAGTGGCTCCTGCTTCTTGGAATTGGCGGTATCGCAGTGCATGCCACTTGTCAGTGGCTCCTGCTCCGACTTTTTAATAGCCTGCTCCAACTTTTTAATGGTGGTAAGCGCTCAATTCCTGATGACCTTAACTGATCTGTTTTGTTCTCTAGACTGCTGAACCTGCCGGTACTTTTGTGTGGCAAGTGCTCTCTAGTTAAGTGTTAATCTTGTTTTAAATTTCGGTCTAACGTTTCTACAGGACAAATTTGTATTGTATTATATATCTATTTGCTACATACATTTTCACCTGGAGTGTTGAGGCTTTGGTGAGGAGGGCCCCCTCATTGAAGTCTCGCCTCCCCTTTTGTATTTGTTACTTTATTTGTTTGCTTACTTGTAGTAAAATTTATTGTCACTCGTACTTTGTATTTGAAAATGTATGTTGATGGATGCACTTTATTTGCTGCCGGCTGAAAAGGTCACGTGACCGTGTGTATATTAGCAAAGAGCCTTATTAAGAAAGCAAGCGCAAAAGCACAGTAGTGTATAATAATCAAACGCTGCACAGACCAAAGCAACTATTATCTACTACATGTCTTAGATAGATAATGTGTTATGTAGATCTCAATTCTGCCTTGATGCGGCTCACCATTGACATGCTGAAGGACACTATCATTGATTATTGTCTGCCAGTCAAAATATACTATTGGCATAGGCAGATGGTGGCAGAACACTAGGACAAGTAGCCATGACGCCATATGATACAAACTTCCCTTCCCGGTCAGAAGGTTGATTCTTCTTTGAAATTGCCTTCTGACCACAGAGGGGAGTCATCATATGGCGTCATTGTCACCATCTGCCTGGGCTGCTAGCATATTTTGGACTGACGGACATTCTCAATACCCTACAGGCCGCTTAGAGGCTAGCCCGCCCTCAAAACTGTTCGTGTTAAGAGTTCTGCCTCAGAGGTAATACTTAGTTAGCTACACCTATACTGTAGGGTATTGAGAATGTTTTCTTCGGTTAACAAAGAAAACATTTTCAATACCCTACAGTATAGGTGTAGCTAACTAAGTATTACCTCTGAGGCAAAACTCTTAACACGAACAGTTTTGAGGGCGGGCTAGCCAGTATATGCCTCAGAGGTAACCTCAGAGGTATCTCCAAACTGTTCGTGTTAAGAGTTCTGCCTCAGAGGTAATACTTCGTTAGCTACACCTATACTGTAGGGTATTGAAAATGTTTTCTTTGTTAACCGAAGAAAACATTCTCAATACCCTGCAGTATAGGTGTAGCCAACTTACCTCTGAGGCAGAACTCTTAACACGAACAGTTTTGAGGGCGGGCTAGCCTCTAAGTGGCCTGCAGGGTTTCTCAATACCCTGCAGTATAGGTGTAGCTAACTTACCTCTGAGGCATATACTGTAGGGTATTGAAGATGTTTTCTTTGTTAACCGAAGAAAACATTCTCAATACCCTACAGGCCACTTAGAGGCTAGCCCGCCCTCAAAACTGTTCGTGTTAAGAGTTCTGCCTCAGAGGTAAGTTGGCTACACCTATACTGCAGGGTATTGAGAATGTTTTCTTCGGTTAACAAAGAAAACATTTTCAATACCCTACAGTATAGGTGTAGCTAACGAAGTATTACCTCTGAGGCAGAACTCTTAACACGAACAGTTTTGAGGGCGGGCTAGCCAGTATATGCCTCAGAGGTAACCTCAGAGGTATCTCCCCTCCATGGTCAGAAGGGAAGAGTCAGCCTTCTGATGGTGCAGGGCAGTTTGTATCATATGGCGTCATTGCTACTTGTCCTGGTATCCTCCGGATGCCAATTTACTATTATACACTACTGTTTTTGTGATTGCATTCTTAATAAGTGAGTCCTTGCTGTCTCTCAAGGCGTTGAACTCCAGCTGGAAGTGTCTCCTGTTATTTGAGACAGGGATCCCACAGTGTAGTCCCAGATTCAGAATATCATTCATTCTTCTGTGGTAGTCTGCCAATATTAGTCTTCACTCTTCCAGCATCTGAGCGAGTTATTACAGTACTAATTATGTCACAATCTGGGCAAGACTTCATTTAATCAGTCTTCCATCAGTAGATTCCATTCATATATCCAAATTTGATCGCGGGACAATTTTTTCGGAAACTTCATTTAATCAGTCTTCCATCAGTAGATTCCATTCATATATCCAAATTTGATCGTGGGACAATTTTTTCGGAATCATTTCATATAAGTTAAATTGAGTCTTGATCCGAACGAGCTGGTTGAAAATTTTCCTTGCTCACCATGGACCAACAAATGAGTCAATCAATCAAGCTGAGAGCAGCTCTGACCACAAGGATCAAGGAAATTATGGGAAAATCATCAGCAACAGGGATCTTCAGAGGGGGGATATTGCAAACTCACCTTCTACACAAAGCAAGGTGAGAGGTTATATTTAGGGCCTTATTTGATCCGCTCTATTAAATGGTCTCACTTAAGATTAAGAATTGGACATGAGCTAGACAGTTGCTTAGCAACACGTGATGTCAACTTCCATGCTTCTGCGTCAATCTCAGAATATGAGATCAATCGAGCTGCACTGACAGTTGCCCATGCAATGGTAAATCCTTGTGAGTTGTTTCACTCTGCAAGATATCACCTGGTTTTAAATTCACATCATTTGCAGATTATGTGGATTGGGATGTTGACAGATTTGCCGAAATGGCCAAAGTCTCTACACCTAAATCTGATGGTCCCCTCGCTAATACCAATCAGCTACCAAAGTACTTTTCTGCAGCTATGATCGGTAAAATTTCAGCACCAGCTACTATTGTGGACAGGCAAGGTAAAATTTTAACAATTTACTTGCCAAATATTCTGTCTTCTTCTCGGGTTGTATGTTCATTCTTCCTTGGGAATTCCCCTCATCAATTGATAAATTAAATTAGGAATATGTGAACTCAGCCACTAAGGGTTTACAGACTTTACTTCTTGAAACAATTACGTCCTCCACCCAACAGTCTTGGCGATCTCAAGGCTTTGTTGTCCCAGAGGGGGGTGGAGAATTTGGAGCAGGCAGAGTCACAGTATCACCAGCATATTTTATGCAAAGACACGAGGTATAGGCCAAATTTAGTGGTTGTTTAGCTACTTTTGACTTTGTTTGATTTCATTTGCAGAGACTGGAAGACCCAATGGTTACCTCGGCTTCCTATAAGTCTGTGGAAGTCCAAGAGTGGCTAGCTGCTTTATCAGCTACTGAATCTTTCTGGAATGCCATTACCGCTGTATCGGTTCCAGATCTATTCGAAGCAGGCACCTTGGCAATCACTCGTATTATTGAGGAACTTCAAGGTTCTGATAGAACATCACCACCCATCTGTGATTGGCCCTCGATCTTCTCAGGATTGGAAATAATTGCAAATCGTACAACTTTATCACACAGAGATTCTGGTGGCACACCTTCTCTTTTTGATCTTCTGATTAGTTTAGGCAGTGGCCATGAGGCTAAGTTGACATTAGCAGATGTTGGGGCCGAACTGGATTATTACCCTGGGACAATGGTCTTCATTTCCGGGAAGGTTTTACAACATTCTATTGGTCCATGGGGTCCGGGAGAAAGGCTCGTTATTGCCCATTTTATGAGGGATAAAATCCACTCTAGATGCGGGGTATCCAGACCCCCCTTTCCAACACAGGCCTATTTTTTGCAGATGGTGGGGCAGCAGGATAGTTATTTGTTGTGACAAGTAGATGATAAGAAAGGAGTGGTTCTTGGAGGAGGAGGGGTGGAATGGGACAAATCAAGTGTTTGACAGTATACCTACTAGATTAGTTGATGTGATCTAGTGATTCCTATGAATGGTTTCAACTATCAAAAATAGAATGTTGATAATATCAATTTTTCCCCCCACACGTAACCCTATGTCTCCCAAGAAAAAAACTCGACTCAAGGCAGCTACATTTTCCTTCCAAGGAAGAGGTCGTTTGTCTAAAGGCAAGGACCTTGATGTTGCCTATGTGTCTCATAAACAAGTCATTGGAAAGAGAAGGAAGCCAACCTGGGTGGAATCATGCGCTGATAGCCTTTATGACACTGCCCCAACACCATCTCCATCCTCCAGCCCTCGTAAACGTATTAGAGAAGACACTCAAGGGTTGCAAAACAGTCATGAAGATTTTGATAGACAAACCCTTGGTGACTTTGTTTCCTATGTAGAGAACTCACAAAGAAAAACCAAGGCAAGCATAGTGATTCAGTGTCTTTTAATGATGTACTAAATAGAGATTATTACAACCAGACACAAAATGACTTCATCCAAGAATATCTGCCTTTCCGAGACTTGTACTTGGATATTCTCCTTGACTTGGAGAAACCCTCCGATGTATCCCAGTGCCAGTCTTGTCAGATTGGTGAAGGGAAATTCCGCTGTTTGACTTGCAGTGGAGATCAGACATTCTGTCGTTCTTGCATTGTCAATGCTCACCAGTTTTTGCCCTTCCACAAGGTTCAAGAGTGGACTGGGAAATGCTTCAACGACACATCACTTGAAGAATTGGGTTTTATCTGGTATATGGGCCATGGGGGACAACCATGTCCATTTTCTGACGACATGCATGCATGGAAGAATATTCCGATGGACGCAGAGGCCAATTTTTCACCAATGGAGACAGTTCATGGTTCAACTATACCAACCAAGTTGACCATTGTACATTCCACTGGAGTGTTTTTGCACAACGTTGTCTGGTGCAGCTGTCCTGGGGTCGATTGTCAGCAGCATTTGCAATTGCTGAAAGCTAAATTATTTCCAGCCAGTACCACTCGACCACAGACTGCCTTTACTTTTGATGTCCTCAATCATTTTCTAATTGATGCACTGGAGTGCAAGACTTCAGCATCCAGCTTCTTTGAAAAAATCCGTCGAATGACCAATAACTGTTTCCCAGATACTGTTCCTGTAAGTCTTATAAGTCTTCTTGGTGAAAGTTAAACTAACAGTACCAATTTGTTTTTCTAGAATCGATATCGAGAACTTATGAGAGTGTCTCGACTGTGGAGAGACTTGATGAGTCGAAAATGGTTTGGCTTTGCCCATAATGATGAGCAGAAACCGGACAAGGGTGATCTGGCTTGGTTTTGCCCTGCTTGTCCACAGCCTGGGATTAACCTACCTCCTGACTGGCAAGCCAGATATGAAAGGCAAGTCATTTATCCATCTCATTCTAAGGAGAGGCGACTCAATTTCTCTACCACACTTGAGAATATCATACTCACTGGCTAGCCCTACACTGCATAGTGTACGAGAGCTCCGGCCGGACTGACTTATGTTCTAATCAAGCTGGCCAGCATGGCATAGACTGGATGTAAAACCAGGCCGGCCAGCACATTAAATTGGCTTACTAGCTTGACACAGATAGCATGCATAACCATGCTGGCCGGTTAAACTGAGGTGCATAGATGTCACTCAAAGACATGCCAGCCAGAGAGTTGGTCCGGAGAGAGACTTCTACTTTTCTTTTTTGCACATTTTTAACCTTATGCTTACCTGTTTGTACAGTTGGCTTGTTTCACAAAGATATGTGGTAGACGGGAACTTCACTGCTCAACATATGGTAATGAGAAAACCACAGTTGGACATTAGTTTGTCAGACGGGCTTGGGTATATGGTGAAAGATCAAGAATACCAGACTCATCTGTCATCGGCTGTAGAAAGTAAAGAGGTGAGTTGGCTCATGACAACCACTTTTCGTTCATGCTTCACTATCTTTGTAGCGGTCTTCTTGCAGCAATCATCGTGCAGTAAATGCAGCCAATATCAGCAGGAGCAATCTTCGAGCTACAGGTGTAGGAGCAACTGCTTGTGCTCGACATGGATGCTTTGTTCCTCATAGTATAGTTGATTTTCAGAAGGGCGAAAGGTCTGTGTATGTCCTCCAAATCAACATGTTATGCAAGCTCAGGTAATTTTTAGACACATGAATATCGACTACTCAATATGCAATGCATTGAATTATCATTCAGCTGGTATAGACTCTTCCCTCATCATTTATGATGTGGGGTGTCAGTGGAGCATTAATTTTCTACAGAGAGTAGCCCAGAGCAAGGGCTTGTCTGTACCTGAAAATATGCACATCGTTCCAGCAGTTGGAAAATTCCATCTTAGCGCTCACAAATTAGCTTGCTTTGCAAGGTACAGCCTCAACTTTATTCAAGGGGCTGGACATGTTGATGGGGAGATTTTGGAGACTCTGTGGGCACCATTCAATAAGATCTCCCCAACTGCTCGGTCAATGAGTCAGGCTCACCGTCAAGAAGTTCTTGATGATCATATGCGAGACTCAAACTGGAAAAAAATAGTGGGAATAAGTAAGCCCTCCAAATTTTGCATTTGAACAAGCTTGACAATTGAGCTTCCAGTGAAGACTCTCTTGAAAAAGTACAAACGGGCTCTCAAAGGTGTTGATGACACAAAGTCTCCCTTTGACGAGCTCACTCTGTCTCTGGACCCTGAGAAGATTTCGATATGGAAGATCGATGAGAAAAAGGCCATGGAACAACGTGGAGAGTATCTTGACATCTATCAGTTGCAGATGAACAAAGGTAAGTGAACTCTGTCTAGTTGTGAGGCTGCTATTCTTGTATAGACATCTGATCAGTATTTGTATCTAGCTCCAACTATGGCAGAGATTAGACTCAAATTAACTGAGTCTGAGAATACCGACACTAGCAAACCTGGGACAGTCTCTTGGCTCATTACTGGCATCAATCTGGAGGATTTACAGTATGTAACCAATAAAAATAGAGAACCCGTTTGACATAGTACTATTTTAGGGATGGACTAAGGGCAGATATTCGACAACTTCCTACTGATGCAACCCCAGGACAGAAAGTTTCTATAGAAGAGAAGCGACAGAGATTGACAGCTAGGATAGCTAAATTTCATGAAACAGCTGATGCCATGACTGCTGGTATGGATCTTGGAACTGCAACAGTGCATTCCGACGATCCTAGATTCTGCTATGCAGGTCATGATGAAAATGGTTGGGGAGAGGTCTCAGATGAAGAGATCTCAGAGTATATTGACGAAGAAATCTTGGCTGAAGAGATGGGTATCTGGATGCCATCATCAGTGCCCTACCAGGATGCATTGGCTCTCGGACTGGGTCCCCTCCAAGCTGAAGAATTAGAACTTCGAAAGGGCCAAGCCAATGACTGCCTCGAAAAGCTTCGAATGGCCCTTGGTCATAAGGCCATCATCTATCGTCAGTATTTTCGAAGTGCTAATTCTACATGGGCTGGGACTAGGTCAAATCAAGAAGCTCAACGCTGTCAGCTCAAAATTGACAAGTGTGTAAGAAGCTATCAGAGGGCAAGGTCAGCAATGGAAGGTCTAGGCATGGACAAAGCCACCTTGGGGAGTCTTTATCAGCCAATATCGCCTACAGAGCTCAGTATAGACAAAGAGGTGACAGAAGAAAATAGATTTGGACAAGGGTCAGACAGGCTGGCTTGGTTTTGGAGGGGAAATAATGCAAGCCAAGGTCAAGACGATGCCTGGATAGATGAATGTAAGAAAAAATCTTTATCTCTATGATATGTCACTAAAGCTCCAACCGATCTAGTCTACAGGGTGAACTGGTTGAAGGCTAAGGCTAGATGGAATAGATGGCAAGAGGAATTAAGGCTGGTAAGACATGAAATGGGTGGACCATAAACTGGTTCAAGTACCACCAGAATGAATGGGAGAGAAGGGGTGGCCAAGCCACCAGACCTGGTCATCAAGCCTATGCTTATCAGCAGGTCTTGATGTGGGGAAGATTTGTTGAGGAGGCAGAGAAAAATTTCAATGGATGTCAATTTATACTTTGATCTGGTATACTGTCTTTGCTAGGAAAAATATGACAGGATAATTCTCAATGCTAATGAATGACAAGGTAGCTTAGCTAGCACTAGCTCCACTCTATGTAGTCCACAGCTGGCCGAGATAATTGTATTTAAGATATGGACTGGCCAGATGGTTCCTACAGCATGTATGTACATGGCTGGCCCTTATAAGAGTATATAACTAGCTTATATCTACCCTATGCAGTCCATGTAATTCTGATACCAATAACTGGTTAGCCTTGATTCTACAATAGACAGAATCAAGTCGGCCGGTATGAAATGTTGAAACCAATAACCAGCCAGTCTTGATCATACATGTCGTAGGAACTATCTGACCAGTATACAAATCTGAAACCAATGACTGATCAGCCTTGATTCTACTATTGTACAATTAAACCGAGCAATATTAAAACTAATAACTGGCCAGTCTTGATTCTACATGTTGTAGAATTAAACCGGCCGGGATGCAATGTTGGAATTGAAAACCAGCCAGTCTTGATTCTACTGTTGTAAAATCAAACCGGCCGGAATGCAATGTTGTGATTGAAAACCGGCCAGTCTTGATTCTACTATTGTACAATTAAACCGGCCGGGATGCAATGTTGTGATTGAAAACCGGCCAGTCTTGATTCTACATGTTGTAGAATTAAACCGGCCGGGATGCAATGTTGTGATTGAAAACCGGCCAGTCTTGATTCTACTATTGTACAATTAAACCGGCCAGGATGCAATATTAAAACTGATGACTGGCCAGTCTTGATTCTACATGTTGTACAAGCTATCTGGCCAGTATGAAATTCTGTAACTAATGACTAGTATAGAAATTACAAAACAATAATTAGCTAGTCTTGATTCTACTATTGTACAATTAAACCGAGCAATATTAAAACTAATAACTGGCCAGTCTTGATTCTACATGTTGTAGAATTAAACCGGCCAGGATGCAATGTTGGAACTGATAACTGGCCAGCCTTGTTTCTACTATTGTACAATTAAACCGAGCAATATTAAAACTAATAACTGGCCAGTCTTGATTCTACATGTTGTAGAATTAAACCGGCCAGGATGCAATGTTGGAACTGATAACTGGCCAGCCTTGATTCTACTGGTGTAAAATTAAACCGGCCAGGATGCAATGTTGGAACTGATAACTGGCCAGCCTTGATTCTACTGGTGTAAAATTAAACCGGCCAGGATGCAATGTTGGAACTGATAACTGGCCAGCCTTGTTTCTACTGGTGTAAAATCAAACCGGCCAGGATGCAATGTTGGAACTGATAACTGGCCAGCCTTGTTTCTACTGGTGTAAAATCAAACTGGCCAGGATGCAATATTAAAACTGATAACTGGCCAGTATGACATTCTGTAACTAATGACTAGTACTCGTATAGAAATCCCAAACCAATAATTAGCCAGGCTTGATTCTTCTATAGGATTAAACCGGCCAGCTTTAATTCTACGGTTGTAGAATTAAACTGGCCAGGATGCAATGTTGGAACTGATAACTGGCCAGTCTTGATTCTACATGTTGTACAGGCTATCTGGCCAGTATGCAACTTAATAACAAGTGACTGGCTGACTTGATTTTACAACATGTAGAACCAAGACTGGCCAGTTATCAGTTTCAACATTGTGTCCTGGCCAGTTTGATTCTTGATTCTACAACAGTGGAGTCAAGGCTGGTCAGTCATTGGTTACAGAATTGCATACTGGCAAGCTTGATTCTACCTGCAGTGAAATCAGGCCAGCCAACTAGCTAGCTGAATTCTATATCTTGCAGGCATAAAGCTAGCCACTACCACTGATGGTAATCATTTATATATATATTAACACTAAACACTAATTCTACATACTCCGGCCAGCTGTATTATACATTTTGTAGGCATAAGGCTAGTTATTGTGTTTACAGTAATTCTAATATGTATATATCTACACCAGTCACACTGATTCCACATACTCCGGCCAGCTGGAGTTTGCATACTCCGGCCAGTGACTGGCTGGCCATGATTCTACAGACTTTTGGCACATCCGGAGCCAGGGTTCTACATGGAAAGTGACT
>NW_024537517.1:0-97253 GCF_016647745.1 Suillus plorans
GGAGCAAGATGGGGCATCAAAGCCAAGATGGCAGAGGTGAAGATGTACACTGACATGTTAGAGAAATTGAGGAAAGGCAAAGGAGTGTAGTCCCATTCAGTGTTCATTGTATACAAGATGTAAAATATTCTATGCATTCAAAAATCTTGCATCCGAGTCCCGGAAGCCCAGGTCCCGAGTCCGAATTTCGGAGTTCGGGGTTCGGCGACCCGGAGCTCGGCAACTGTGTTGGGTGTCAGGGTATGCGGAGCATTGGAGATAGCATGTGTCAGTATTTTGCGTTTCATGGTTCATGTTTGGCTGACACATGCGATCTCCAATGTCAGGATACCCTGACACCCAACACAGTTGCCGAGCTCCGTCACCGAACCCCGAACTCCGAAATTCAGGACTCGGACCTGGGTTTCGGGACTCGGGACTCGGAGCTCGTGACCTGGGACTCGACAGTGTTCTGAATACCGAGTCCCTGACGCCCGATTCCATAATCACGAAAGATGAACCATGAAACGCAGAATACTGACACATGCTATCTCCAATGCTCCGGATACCCTGACACCCAACACAGTTGCCGAGCTCCGGGTCACCGAACCCCGAACTCCGAAATTCGGGACTCGGGTTTCGGGACTCGGGACCCGGAGCTCGGCAACTGTGTTGGGTGTCAGGGTATCCGGAGCATTGGAGATAGCATGTGTCAGTATTCTGCGTTTCATGGTTCATCTTTCGTGATTATGGAATCGGGCGTCAGGGACTCGGTATTCAGAACACTGTCGAGTCCCAGGTCACGAGCTCCGAGTCCCGAGTCCCGAAACCCAGGTCCTGAGTCCTGAATTTCGGAGTCGGGGTTCGGACCCGGAGCTCGGCAACTGTGTTGGGTGTCAGGGTATCCGAACATTGGAGATCGCATGTGTCAGCCAAACATGAACCATGAAACGCAAAATACTGACACATGCTATCTCCAATGCTCCGCATACCCTGACACCCAACACAGTTGCCAGCTCCGGGTCGCCGAACCCCGAACTCCGAAATTCGGGACTCGGGACCTGGGCTTCCGGGACTCGGTATTCAGAACAGTGTCGAGTCCCGAGTTCACAATGTCGGGGTTCAGGGTTTTGTCAAATGTGTACGGCAATAACAAATGTTAATTTGAGCATATTGATACATCTTCCCCCAGTCTCAAATATCAAGTGCTGAGGTCCGGGTCTCGGGACTCAGTACCCTGGCACTCGGGACTCCCATATGTCAAGTCCCGAGTTCCAATTATCGAATACCGAGGCTCGCATCCAAATTATTCAGTCCCATATATCACTTCGCAAATGCTCAAAATTGAGTATTGAGGTCCAGATAACTATTGGTACATGGTATTCATTTGTTGGAATGTATATAGGTCACAATGCATGCTCTTTGTGATCTTTCACACACTGTATGGACCATCCACACTAGCCCATCCACATGATGGAACACCAGCGTAAATGTGAACAGAATCCCTCATATACCATGCCCAAGCAATCTGATCCCCTTCCACATCATAAACTCCATGTCTCACAATCCTTCCGGAAAACGCAATCATACAGCCGGAATTGTACTTGAACTCCAGCTGAAGGCTTGGCATTGTCATCCGAGCATTAGAATAGTTCCCCACGGTGGTGAGAATGTCGAAGCATTCAGCAATGGACAAATGGTCTCGATGATTGGGGTTTCCCGATTGGAAATGATGGAGAGGGTGTTAAACACCGATGCCCAGTACTGCAGGGCCTCTGGCATCTGTGGCAGATCCTTGCTTACTGCTATATGTCCGAGGTTTGACAAGGTTCGCAACCCTGCCCAGTACTGCTCAGGATGCATGACTCTGAGTGCCGCGACGCGATGGCTGCTGGCCTTGCAATGGCTTTGAGGATATTCTCGCAGGAAGGTCCCTTCAATGATGCAGATACCTCCGGATCGACACATTCTTTGGGATTGGTGAGTATGACTGCCGGAATCACCATCTCATCAGATCCTACCTCATGTCCCTGTTGAAACCATGCTGGAGATAAATTGATGCATCCGGGAGTTGCCCCAACATCTTCCGAGCCCCGGTTGAACCACTTTTGATTAGTTTGCCAATTGCCATCAGCCCTTACACTTTTTTCGAGGCTTGGAGCGAGCAAATCGGTGGCCTCCCTGATTTCCTTCTGTAGGTTCCATTTGATATTCAATATCCATTGAGTAACAATGTATATTACACACCTGGGTGGTGTCGGTCAGGGCGTCTGGGAGGTACCATTCATGATGGCACTGGATGCATCGAGAATTGTGGCAGGTTCGTCACCAACCTTTTGCCTTCATGGCCAGGAGGACACCTCTCAAGCAACCTAGCCTCTCTCTGTTCATTATGCCCGGTGTCCTTCGGGGAGATCAATTGCTATATCTTGCAATATCCATCTGCATCTGAACTGTCATGCAGGAATTTGAATGATAAAATGAATTTTCGAATCTGCAGGAAGACCCACTGGGATTTCTATATGCCTTTATGAGTACATCAACCAAGCGATCACACGTCATTACCAGATCAGTGTCTAGGTTGGGAGAAGGTATGACTGGGTCTCCTCCAGTCTTCTCTGCCTTGAATTTCTGTTCGGTATATTCCCCTGCTTCATAAGTGACAGTCAGGGCCCAAGTGTGCCAGATGTTTATGCTATCAGGAGTGGAAGGGGAAGAGATGTTCATGCTGGATGTTGATCTTGGGAAATCAGACGCTGAATGCTGGATGTCCAGACTTTGGTGTTAAAGGGGGTGGAGATAGTGAGGATCAGATAAGGGAGCCTGGATAATTTTGGCTGTCAAAGATGTATTATCCATTGCTCAATGAAATACTACCTGATTGGAAGTGTGCTGGATATCAGATATTCATTTGTTGACTCCCGGGTCCCGGAACTTGGAACTCGGTACGGTTGACTCAAATTTTGGTGGTCAGAACTTGGCTTCTCATAGGGCAACACAAGCCTCGCACCCGGGATTCCACATTCTGCAAGACAACCTACGTGCCATCAAAGGCCATGTCAAGAGAGCACCTGCTGCTCTCTTCAGAAACATCTCAACTTCGGTTGGCCATTTAACACGGAAAGTATTAACTAAATTATGTGTTGAGTCCCGGGTCCCAGAACTCGGAACTCGGAGAATTTCGGTGGTTGGAACTTGGCTTCTCGTAGGGCAACACAAGCCTTGCACCCCGTATTCCCCATTCTGCAAGACAACCTGTGCACCATCAAAGGCCATGTCAAGAGATCACCTGCTGCTCTGGGAACTCGGTAACTTTGATTTATTACCTCCTCTGATTTGGTTGATGTACAACTACCTCAGCTCCATCATGTCTACAATTATGATACACATGGGCCCACCCGTCTATATTTTATACCACCCTCGGCCCACCTGTCTAATGAAATATTGTATAAAACACTCTCGGCCCACCCATCTAATTAATATGCGTCTGGGCCCACCCGTCTAATTTAATATGTGTCTGGGCCCACCCGTGAATGTAATAACAAGTACCTACCCATCTATCTCATACACATCTACCTTAATACACCCATCTGCATAATATCCAACTACCTCGGCCCACCCGTCTACCTAATATTCATGTACATCGGCCCACTCATCTACTCTATATACTCCCTGCATGGGCCCACCCACCTCCATCAGGAATAATTTTCCTCCCGGCCCATCCGTCATAGTCGAGGATATTTTTATCATGGGCCCATGATCCACTGGCCCGTATCATACGGGATATTATGCACGTCCATTCCCTCGTATTATATGGAGATAGGTCACTGTAATATGTGGGCCCACCCGTCTAATATAATATATAATATAACAACCTCAGCCCACCCATCTAATACAATATATCTGGGCCCGCCCGTGTATGTGATAACAAGTACCCTCAGCATACCCGTCTATCTGATACCCACCTACCTTGGTACACCCATCTACATATATCCAACTACCTTGGCCCATCCATCTATAGAATATCCATGTCCATCGGCCCACTCATCTACTCTACATATTCCCCACATGGGCCCACCCGCCTCCATCAGAAATAATATTCCTCCTGGCCCATCCATCATAGTCGATGATATTTCTAACATTGGCCCATGGTCCATTGGCCTGTTGTAGCACTCGAGCTTGCGCTATGCTTGTATTCAGTTATTTCATGATTCACATCACACAATAATCGCTTCCCGTTCAATCCGACACTTTGACATTTCGGACCCAACATTTTGACTAGCAGACCCGATGTTTCAGCCACATCAGACCCAACATTTTCCCGTGCACTTGTCCTATCCGTGTCTCATCCTGTCTTGCTAGCCCCACTAGGTGCATAGTTCATTATTTTGCACATTACTCATGTTGCAGCAAGTGCTATTACATGTGTTCCCATAGTCCGCAGCGCCTCGTGTTTGTTTACATGTACATCAGACCTGAAATATTCCGCAGCTACTTTCGCCTACAGGTTCCGCATTTCTACATACTTATATATATATTGGACTGACCTCAAGCCTTATTCATCATCCAAGTAGTAGGGAGCTGTTTCCTGACGCTTTGTGGCCAAACCCAATATTCCGTAGTTCTTAGTTGACATTGCAAATATTACTGCTCTTTCTATCTGAAATACCTGTCATTATCAATATATTCCGCATACCGCTCACTTTCCCAACATTCACTACCACTATTCTCCATAGTCCACTGAACCCGCACCCGAAACCCGCTAGTCCGCTAACCTGAAAACATCGGACCCGACACTTTGGCATCGGACTTGTGATTATACCTTCGGACTTTGTTTCCCACACTCGGACTTTTGATCGCTTATCATTTCACTACCTTCAGACTAATATCAGATAGTAGCTAACCCCTCGGGTCGAACGCACTTGTCTAGCAAGTACAGCAGATTGAGCCCCTTCAGTGACAAATTCCGTATTATACGGGCCACCCGACCTACATAATATCCCATATGAGACGGGCCAGCGGATTATGGGCCCATGTTGTGTATATTCTCGATGATGATGGATGGGCCAGGACACATAGTATTTCCGATGGAGACGGGTGGGCCCATGTATGCCAATGATATATATATCCTTGATGTTGACGGATGGGCCAGGGGAATATGATCATTCATGGAGATGGGTGGGCCCATCAGGGTAATATGTAGAGTAGGATATTATAGACAGCTGGGCTGAAGAGAGATGTAAGGCAAATATTGTTATATAGACGGGCGGGCCGACAGGGGTGTATTACATATATGGGTGGGCCGAGGTAGGGGAATATTACATAGATGGGTGGGCTGACGCGGGGTGTATTACATATACAGGTGGGCCGACATAAAAAGTATTACATATATGGGTGGGCCGACGAAAGGGATATCAAATAGACGGGTGGGCCGAGGGTGTGATAAAATATTTATTACATAGACAGGTGGGCCAAGATGGGGTATAATTATATAGACGGGTGGGCCAACATAGGATGTATTACATAGACGGGTGGGCCGACGTGGGGGATAATACATAGATGGGTGGGCTGATGTGGGGGAATTGTACATAGATGGGTACATATATGGGTGAGCCTAGATACGTATAAATGTCAAATTTTCAGTGCAAAACTCCAAACCGAGATTTACCAACCCCCGAACCCCGAAATTGTGGACTGCCGGGTGTTGGGTTTCGGGGTTCGGGGGTCCCGGAACTCGGAACTCGGTATGTGAGACAACAAAAATATATTTCAAACACGGGTAAGTCAATGTGTTTGTCAATCAACTCGATTGTAAATTATATTTTATTAATTTCCCAAGTTCCGAGTTCCGAGCTCTGGGACCCCCGAACCCCGAAACCCGACAGTCCACAATTTCGGGGTTCAGGAGTTGGTAAAATGTGTATGGATAGATGAAAGGTTGATTTAAACATTTTTGAAAGATGTCCCATATGAAATGTTAAGTCCCGAGTTTTGAACTCCGGGTTTCAGGACTTCGGGCTTCGGGACTCGGCCTTCCAGAAACCCGGAAATTGAAACTTGGGACTTGACATTTCATATGGGACATCTTTCAAAAATATTTAAATTAACCTTTCATCTATCCATACACATTTTACCAACTCCCGAACCCCGAAATTGTGGACTGCCGGGTGTCGGGTTTCGGGGTTCGGGGGTCCCGGAGCTCGGAACTCGGAACTTGGGAAATTTGGGGAGATCAATAAAATATAATTTACAATCAAGTTGATTGACAAACACATTGACTTACCTGTGTTTGAAATATATTTTTGTTGTCTCACATACCGAGTTCCGAGTTCCGGGACCCCCGAACCCCGAAACCCGGGACCCAGCAGTCCACAATTTCGGGGTTCGGGAGTTGGTAAAATGTTTATGGATACACGAAAGGTTGATTCAAACATGTTTGAAAAATGTCTTTCATCTCAAAAATCGAGTCCCGAGTTCCGGTTAGTGCTGAAGCTTGAAACTTGAAATCAGTGGAAAATGAAATCTCGCAACAATGTACACATGAAGATGTTTCATTTCCTTTGACAATTCACCGAGTGTCTTGTACTAACCTGACAACACAGTCTGGGCTTCAGGCTTCAGGGCTCGGTACACGACACTCGGGGAATTGTGAAATTTCTATTTCCTTGGACATTTCACTGAGTTCCGAGTCCGGGCGCCGAATTCCGAGTTCCGAGCGCCGAGCTCCGAGTGCCGAGTGCTGAAGCTCAAAACTTGAAATCAGTGGAAAACGAAATCTTGCAACAATGTACACATGAAAATGTTTTATTTCCTTTGACAATTCACTGAGTGTCTTGTACTAACTCAGGGAATTGTGAAATTTCTATTTCCTTAGACATTTCACTGAGTTCTGAGTTCCGAGTGCCGAGTTCCGAGTTCCGAGTGCCGGATGCTGAGTGCTGAAGCTTGGAACTTGAAATCAGTGGAAAACAAAATCTCGCGACAATGTACACATGAAAATGTTTCATTTCCTTTGACAATTCACCGAGTGTCTTGTACTAACCTGACAACACAGTCCGGGCTTCAGGCTTTGGGTTTCGGGGCTCGGTACATGACACTCGGGGAATTGTTTATGGAAATGAAACATGTTCATGTGTACATTGTTGCGAGATTTCATTTTCCACCGATTTCAAGTTTCAAGCTTCGGCACTCAGCCACTGGTCGGTAGTCAATATAGGCAAATGGTAATGAAAAATGAAAGTTGTTATTACGCTTAACTTCCTTACCGAAGGTTGTAGTCCGAGTCTAGGGGAGTGTATTGGTAGTCTTTTCTTGTCCATCAGTTATCATTTAACCGAGATATAAGCTAAAGAAATCTGAAACATCGGCAATAATGAAAAATGAAAGTTATTATTATGTTTAAGTTCCTGAACAAAAGTTGTAGTCCGAGCCAAGGTGAGTGTATTGGTAGTTTTTTCTTGTCAATTGGTTATCTCGTTACTCGGTACTCGGTACAAGGGAATCAGTACTTGGTATTTGGTTCTGATACTCATACCCGAGAATCAGTAGTGGTACTCGGTACTCGGTTCTGATACTTGGTACCCGAGAATCAGTAGTCAGGTACTCAGTACTTGGTTCTAATTCTCGGTACCTGTGAATCAATAGTTGGGTACTCCAGCCAATAGTCCCGAGTCCCAGTACTGATACTTGGTATTCAGTAGTCAGGTTTGGAACTTGGGTCTTGGTTTGGTTATCATTTGACTGAGATATTGGTAGGCAATATTGGCACTCGGAGCTCGAATACTGACTATCAACTATCAAGTGTCGGGACTTGGTAATCGGTAGTTGAGACTTGGTGCTTAATGGATATTGCATATATACATAAAAATACAAAATATGTTCCTATGTGTTCATTTCTAGGTGAATAGTTATATCTCAATCATCTATTCAACAATAGAAACAATGTATCAGGAGCTCAGGACCATAGGGTAATCCTTTATTGTATAGTGTACCTCCCCCTCTTCTGGTGGTTCACCTGCTGGGGTTTTTTCCCTGTAGGACTGGACCTCAAGGACTGTAGGGAGTCTATTCCTGAGCATATTCGGAGTAGATATATCATATAACCAGCCCAGGACACACAGGATCCTTTTCCAGGAACAAAGCATAGACAATTGCACTTGTGACATTTTTTCACGATTTTCAGTATCTTGCCCTTGCATCCATGATCCAACCTTTTAATATATAATGAGCATAGCTTATATTCTTGCTTCTTATGACCAAGATCAGCTCACAATAGGCTGGAGTTTGTGAGCTAGTGTGTATACTTGCCATTTCGCCTGATAAGGGGCCCATGCCTTCAAAACATTGAATCTTCATAATCAGAAACCTGGGGTACATTTCAAATATCTTAAGTATCATAGACATAAATTTACAGACAAATCAACCAAGAATTGAGTACTGAGGAAGTGAAATGGGTAAGAAATTGAGTGTGGGAAACTTCAAAGACCCAAAGCATCGAAAATGGTTAGTTGAGCAGTGGTAGGACTTTAATGCTGGGTCAACTCATATTTTCACTATATCCCTTCTACCCACCCCCTACCCTCAGGGCAGTAGGCAGTATGGGTTCCTTGGGTAGTTTACGATCTATCCTACATATTTGTAATGATATTTTTGGCCTGAATCATATATAAATGTGACTTTGTATAAAAGATGTCTATTGTCACTCTCCACACATATGTCATTTTGCCTATCATTACATCAATCCTTCATGAATCTTTCTAAGCTTTTAAGCTATTATAATGGATGTATATGGGTGTTATTCCAGGTCTCTGATCACATCACAGGCTTGTTATGTTGGATATCTCGACATAATGTGCAAGTCTCGCTATTAATATTCATTCTTTTATCTTTAGACTCACTTACTGCACACATGTATTTCATTTGTCATTATTGATGTTTCGGATTTCTTTAGCTTATATCTCGGTCACATGGTAACCAATGGACGAGAAAAGACTACAAATAAACTCACCTAGACTCGGACTACAACCTTCATTAAGCTGACTACTGATTCCCGGGTACCGAGTATCAAAACCAAATACTGAGTACCAATTACCATGTACCGAGTACTGCGTAATGAGTAACAAGATAACCAATTGACAAGAAAAGACTATCACTACACTCACCTGGACTTGGACTACAACCTTCGGTAAGGAAGTTAAGCATAATAACAACTTTCATTTTTTCATTATTGCTGATGTTTTGCCGAATGACAAGGAAAGACTACCAAGACACTCACCTTGACGTGGACTACAACTGTCATTTTTCATTATCATTTGCCTATATTGACTACTGAGTCTCGAGTACCGACCACTGACCACCATCATGAGTACCGAGTACCGAGTGCTGACAAATACAATTCCCAAGTTATTTGAACCCTACACCAATGGATAATACATACAAATACAATTCGTGTCCATTTGAAGTACCGGGTTTCAGGTTTCGACACTCGACACTCTGGTGATTTGTGCAATGAGTGAAAAATGGACATGTTGTGTACATATTTTCGGGGTTCGGGGTTCGGGTTTCGGCCCTCGGCCCTCGGAACTCAATGACTTGTGTAATATAATTGAAAAATGGACATGTTGCACACCCGGTTTTGAGTTTTGAGTTTTGGGTTTTGGGTTTTGGCACTTGAAACTCGGTGATTTGTGCAACAAGTGAAAAATGGACATGTTGCATACATATTTTTGGGGTTTGGGGTTCAGGGTTCGGGTCTCGGCCCTCGGCACTCGGAACTCGATGATTTGTGTGATATAAATGAAAAATCAACATGTTGCACACTGGGTTTCAAGTTTCACGCTTTGGCACTCGAAACTCGGTGATTTGTGCAGTGAGTGAAAAATGGACATGTTGTGTACATATTTTCGGGTCTCGGGCTTCGGGTTTCGGCACTCGGCACTCGGAACTCGATGATCTGTGTAATGTAAATGAACAATGAACATATTGCACACCCGGTTTTGAGTTTCGGGTTTCGGCACTTGAAACTCAGTGATTTGTGCAACAGGTGAAAAATGGAAATGTTGCATACATATTTTCGGGTCTCGGGCTTCGGGTTTCGGCACTTGGCACTTGGCACTTGGTTATTTGTGTGATATAAATGAAAAATCAACATGTTGCACACTGGGTTTCAAGTTTCATGCTTTGGCACTCGAAACTCAGTGATTTGTGCAGTGAGTGAAAAATGGACATGTTGCGCACATATTTTCGGGGTCCGGGGTTTGGATTTCGTCCCTCGGAACCCGGAACTCGATGACTTGTGTAATATAATTGAACAATGGACATGATGCACACTGGGTTTCGAGTTTCGTGTTTCGGCACTCGAAACTCGGTGATATGTGCAATGAGTAAGAAATGGACATGTTCCATACATATTTTCGGGTTTCGGCGCTCAACACTCGGAACTCGATGATCTGTGTAATGTAAATGAACAATCGATGTGTTGCACACCGGGTTTTGAGTTTTGGGTTTCAGCACTCGAAACTCGGTGATTTGTGCAGTGAGTGAAAAATGGACATGTTGAACAATGGGTTTCAGGGTCTCGGGTTTGAAAAATAGCATAATAACAACTTTCATGTTTTCATTATCATTTGCCTATATTGACTACCGAGTCCGATAAGGGACCCCTTGGATGATCCATTGCTCAATGAAATACTACCTGATTGGAAGTGTGCTGGTTATCAGATATTCATTTGTCGACTCCCGGGTCCTGGAACTCAGAAGTCGGTACGGTTGACCCAAATTTGGGTGGTCGGAACTTGGTGTCTCACAAGCTTTGCACCCCGGATTCCAAATTCTGCAAGACAACCTGTGCACCATCAAAGGCCATGTCAGGAGATCACCTGCTGCTCCAGGAACTCGGTAACTTTGATTTATTACCTCCTCTGATTTGGTTGATGTACAACTACCTCAGCTCCATCATGTCTACAATTATGATACACATGGGCCCACCCATCTATATTTTATACCACCCTCGGCCCACCCATCTAATACAACATCCCATACAACACCCTCGGCCCACCCGTCTAATTAATATGTGTCTGGGCCTACCCGTCTAATACAATATTTTATAATACCCTCGGCCCACCCGTCTAATTTAATATGTGTCTGGGCCCACCCGTGAATGTGATAACAAGTACCTACCCATCTATCTCATACACATCTACCTTAATACACCCATCTGCATAATATCCAACTACCTCGGCCCACCCGTCTACCTAATATTCATATACATCGGCCCACTCATCTACTCTATATATTCCCTGCATGGGCCCACCCGCCTCCATCGGGAATAATTTGCCTCCCGGCCCATCCGTCATAGTCGAGGATATTTTTATCATGGGCCCATGGTCCGCTGGCCCGTATCATACGGGATATTATGCATGTTCGTTCCCTCGTATTATACGGAGATAGGTCACTGTAATATGTGTTAAATCTGCCTGACCGATGTTTCAACACACGCACCCCTTAAGGCACGCTGAAATGTAGAGGAAGCTGTTTTCAACGCACGCATGCGCTCCGCTAGTTTCAATGAATCTGTGCGAAGTTGTGAGCAAAAATTAATACAAAGAACTTGAAAGGCACGGACAAGGCAATGCGAATAAATGCCGCTGAGTTTCCGCTTGCTCGTCATTGGCGTACTCACCTCCAATGGGAGGTGTAGTCGTGGAACCATAACTTAGGAACAACATAGGCACACATGACCCGGGATCCGGACATGCCGGTGACAGGGTATATATCTAGGCACCCGAACAATCCTATTAAGTATTGGGGCCCGGGAGCCGACTGGTCGACGTTTTTCTTGTCGGTGCAGCCATGCTTCTTCTTCTCCCCAACAATTTCCATATTCACGTAGAGGGCTATACTATATAGAGACCTGGAAAATGGATCATATTCTACTATCCAAAGTTTGCTTAAGTGCAGCATGACCATCGCCAAACACATTTTTTTCGACCTCCCTCGAAGTAGCGAATGAAGTCAAGGGCGTACTTTCGTTCACCAAGGTGGCCTTGTAGCAAGTGAACATGAACACCCCCAGATCCCATCTTGTTCATAATGAATCACTTCATCAAATGTCTAACGACCTTGTTATACAAGATCACAATCTAGGTCCTAGGATATTCCACATCCGGTCCGAAGCCTATGCTCATTCATCTGGTACGGACGCTTGAACTCCTTTCCGCAGTACGCACAAACAGCCTTAATCTTCCCCTCGTGCACTTCTTTGACGTGACGAGTGAGATTATCCTTGTTGACGAGTGCCGAGCACCTCTCCCAGGTGCATTTCACCTTCGCTTGGCTAGCCTGCCCAGCGGGGACAAACAGTTCCGCGTCGGGTCTGGCTGCAGAACTCGATGGAGCATTTCCCTCGAAATGAATTCCCTGGAAGGGTTTCGCAGCGGGCTCATGGACGGTGCCATGGACCGGTAGATCTAGGGATACATTGTGAGTGTTTCAATGCAAAGTTGTGAATGATAACGAATTTACCGAAGCGAGCATCCACACCATCTGATGACGATTCCATGACATGCGGGTCAGGAAATGCCGGAATGCCTGCAGAGTACATGCTGTGCTGAGGCTGAGTTACATAGTCGGCACAACTGTGGGCGCCATGGGGCAATAAGCCTGTACATGGTAAGCATTGAAATTTGAAAGACTGCATATACAGCAACTCACCTTCTGTACCTTCTGATGACGATTCCACGACCCCGAATGATGCTTCATGGGGTGCATGCTGTAGCCCGAAGCAGGGGTCGTGCGAAGATTCAGACGGTAGAATAGCATTGAGGCTATCGAGTCCAGCTTGGGAGTCGATGGTGCTATCACAGCCGCCCACATCCTCCATTGTGGCATCTGACTGGTAGTTGTCAAGGAGATTCATGAAGCTGTGAACCTCCTTGATTTCCTTGTGCACGTGACGCTCTAACCTGTAGAGGCGGTCGAGGCACTCGAGATATGACTGCCGGACTAGTCTTGTTGGGTGTTGATCAGGTGCCTGTACTGACCATGTGGACGACAGGTTTTGTCGTGTTGATCTGGATGAATTTATGGTGCGCGCCTAACCTATCCATCTGTAGACTCTAGGCGACAGGTAAAACAGTACAGAAGCAAGGGAACCCTTGTTATCCTTTGCGAGAGTCGGGAAATTGATCACAAAATGGAACATCATACCAAGCCCTTTTTATCATGCGCTTCGTGCCCATGGCGCATCTGGCAGGCGCAGTGTGGTAGTACGCTGATCCATTGAGTGTTTTACTTTTAATGAGTTGCCTCGTGTTGAACGGGACCAAATTGGCAAGCTTACAGGAAATGAAGTGCATGTCAGATGCAAAATGTAATTATCGCCTGCCATTCCAGCCTTGTGAACTTTGCTGCTACCTGTTATAGATTCAAATCACTCGAGAGTCGACAGCCATGCGCGACCTGTTATAGATTCAAACCACTGGAGAGTGAACAGCCATGCGCGGCCTATCATAGATTCAGATCATTCCAGGGAACAGTCATGCGCCACCTATCATAGATTCAGATCATTCCAGGGAACAGCCATGCGCGGCCTGCTTGCTTCTATATGACAGTCAAATAAATTTCCATAAACGATAAACGATGTTTGATTGGCTGACTACATACTTAGAAGCAGAATTATGTCATCCTATAGTCGCCACGGCTACTACTATGTCACGGACTCGTGAGTTCTCTGATGACAGGTACTATTATGAACTTGCTGAACCAGGTTATCAGGATGTGTCTAGCTACCGTGGTAGCTCCATTTGGACGGTCTCCATCGCGGTGACTTCCTTCTTAACCAAGAATTGTATTGTAACAAGAAAGGATCGTTTCGATTGGTACTCGTGCTTCATGATGTCAACAAGGGCAGATAGCAGGGACACAAAAGCATCGAAATTCTGCTCTCCATCAATACTGGTTGATATTGCCATTCCCAATCGACTTCCAAACATAGCCATGGCGGTCCATATGTATGTTCTCTTTCATGAAATCTGCGATAAATAGGTAATTACGTCTGCAGCCTTTACTCAACCACATGGAATTCCATTAGGACAATCCGCTAGAATCCACCCTATTGGTTCGAATCCACCGTTAAATATTACCGCAATGCCACTGTGAAAGGGGGGAATCATGCATAAGTGCCAGTGCACCGGGCCCGAAGGGGCCAACCGCAGGAACCATCAATATTAATCACTGATATCCCAAGTGAGAACTGAATGTGTTCCGATAGGCCGGCCACGCGTATAGGCTGAGATATGAATTACCGTGTAAATGACTTCGAAAAAAGTCTACTGACGACCCTATACTACATGTACGAGGTTATCGTGTACATAATAGTTCCCGTCCATTCGAAGCTTTCATTCCATCCATTCGGAGCTTCCATCCATTCGAAGCTTCTATCCCGCGCAATCGAAGCTCCCATCCGTTCGAAGCTCCCGTCCCGCGCAATCGAAGCTCCCATATTCCGTGATTCAAAGCTCCCACCTGCGCAATCGAAGCTCCCGTCCGTTTGAAGCTCCCGTCCATTCGAAGCTCCCATCCCGCGCAATCGAAGCTCCCGTCCCGCACAATCGAAGCTCCCATCCCGCGCAATCGAAGCTCGCATATTCTGTGCATTCGAAGCTCCCGTCCACATATTTAAAGTGTAACTGGCACTGAAACGGAAGTATGTCACTGTGTCGACATGGGAACATTTCAATTTTGGTGCAGGATCAAAAAAGATTGTACTAGCACTTGCAAGCGTTTCCTACTGAACTTAAGAAATAGAGGAAAAGTCAATGCGTACGATAAAGAACTGCGGAAATGACTTGCAAGAGCTGTATAGTCCCGTGAAATAGGGTGAGTAAGTGTGATGGCCGCTCACCATTGCCTTTCGGGTTGATTCGGAGTCAGTGATTTGATGTTGTTTTTGCTCCAAGTAACATGTCAAAGTATTCTCTATCCATGGGCATACCTAGGCTGGTAATGGGCCAAATCCAAGCGTCATCCCAAAAATTGGCACAACGTTATTGTGATCCGACCCCGGCCATCCTTCAATGCCATTGCTCTACTCAGTCTCGTTACATTCAGTACACCAGCAGGGAGTCCAACCCCGGAGTACTCGCCTTGCTCTTCCCTTCCCTTTCTAAATCGCTTCCGTATATCCTGGCAGATTTGACTAGTATCAAGGGCGAATGAAGTCTGAGAGTGGAATTTAGCGACGCACTAGTACTAAAATGATGAATGATTTGTCGTCGCCTTATTTTCGAGTTGTGCATAGTAAGCCATAAGAATGAGTTGATGACAGACCTCACCTTCCATTGCTGACTAGAGTTCCAAGCGGACGGACCCTTGACTCACTAGGGGCAGAGCGCGGTGTAGCAAATCTAATCAGTGTAGGTATGACAACATATGGCGAACGTACGTCCTACTGCAAGATGCTGTGATGGCCAGACCCTGCTATAATAGAGACTGCAGCTGTGAAAAACAAATTGTAGACACACCGGATCCTTCCGAGCACTCGACCATTTCGCTACTTGCCGGCTTATTTCATCAACGTCCGTCAGGACGCATCCCAATCATGGCCATGGCATGTCAGCGCTCCAAGTCAGCATTTGAATCCAAATAAGTATGTGTCCTCGGCCATGCTCCCCATTTTTCCCCTCACAATTGAATAGACAATTCAGCTGCATGCTCTCTCATAATCAATGTCGATGTCATCACGCGAGAAACAGCCATATCTAATTGAATCTTATTCCTGTTGCTGTGCATCATGGTTATGGTTTTACCTTTTGTGTTCCCTTTCAAGATCCACTATGCGTCTATCTCCAGGACTTTCCCTGTTCAATCGCTAATGGATGACCAAGCCTCCGTCAAAGCGCTCCATGGCGAATGAGGTCGAGGATGAACGTTCGAATGTCGGAGTTTGCGACCTCAGTGCGGTTCCGGATTGGTTTCATACATTCATTGCCCCAATGATCATAGTCATCGCATTCGGGTGGCCTTCAGGAAACATCGGTACACTAGAGAATACAACTTCGAGAAGACTAAATCAATTATCAATAATCGAAGCGGTGAAGTTGGGTGTGTGTGCGTATGTTTCACTGTGTCGGTCAAGGCATTCAAGATATGATTGCAGCATTGGTTTCATTGAATGTTGATCTGGGGCCTGCCCCAGCTGCGAAGATGTCGTCGATGGGAAGGTTGTTTGCATTGGTCTAGACCTCAAAGGTTAAGTCATGTTTTCTGTCAACAAAATATAAGCTTACATATGTAAAGGCGGCTTCAGTCTGAATACTGAGTTTATTTTCTGATTGGCACGGGAAGTCGTATGGATGCAAGAAGGTCCTGCCAACCTTTGCGCGGTTCTTTATATTTCTGTTTGGGGCCTGTTTGCTTCCTGTAGGTTGAGTGTGATTGTGCGGTCTTGACGCGTGGGAGGACATAACATTAAGATGGAGCGTGGTCTACGTTAGGGCTAATGCCGACCATGACGACACACAAGCCAACTAGGTACACTTTGTTTATCCATCAGGAACAACCTGAAAAATGCAAACCTTTACGATCCATCAAAGTTTCCTATCATAAGGAACACCGTGTTCGCTAAAAATTATGATATACACCATACCGCAAGTAACCTACATAGCATTTGCAAGTAAAATCTAGCATCCGCACTCCTTATCTCCAACATCCACTAGTTAAATCTACCATCCGCATACCTTGCCTTGAACATCAAAAAGTATATATATGATTCCCGCCCGCCCACCCTTGTCGGATTTAGTATTCGTTTAGTTAGTTAGTTAGGATCAGATACACATCTTCCTCCAATCCATGTGCCAGCCACAAGTCAAATCCAGCATATGCAGTCCTTACAGGAACTGCAAAAATCAAGACAATATGCCTGACACCATGGCAATATAATCACCAAAAATAAAGCAAAACAATACCAAGTCACAACAAGATCCTGACCTTGGCCCACGCATGCCACCCGCATATCTTATCTCCGACATTCACAAATCAGATCACAAGGATCACTCCATTCATTTCATACTAAGCTTGCGATTAATTCATATCGTCCAATTATCATCCAGCGCTCATGACGGGCTATAAGAACCTAATATTGTTTCTTGCATATTTACATGGCTCTGTGAAGAGGCATATGTGCGATAGAGGGCAGTGTTCCACGCACCTCCTTATCCAGTTTTGATTCAATTGTTGGATTTAGTTGCCAGTTCATGGGATCAGGCTTATAATATCAGTTTGGCTCTCTTTTGATCCTTGCACCGAAATTGAGACGTTGACATGTTGACATGTCGATACTGTGACATACTTCCGTCTCATAAGTAAGTAACCGGGCGCTGCTTGCCGGGTGACCTCTCAGCATCTCCGATTGAAGGCTGCCGACGACCGACCGGCGACGCTAATGTGAGTTATCGTTCACATAACATTTAAGACATCGTGAATTGGATCAAAGAGAGCCAAAACTAGTAGCCTACTAGCGTATCCCAAACCCCGGTCTTGTAAATAGCACCACCCTTGTATATAACTCCCCAAGTTTATGGTGGTAGTACTACATCAAACTTGTTGCTGTGTTTTCACTGACGATATCACGCAGCTTTATGTAAGAGTATCATAGCAACATACAAATTGTGTGTGGTTCAGAGTAGAACCGGTCCATTACTGAACCGAGGTCCGTAGAAAATGGAAATCGATCAATCCTAGGCGTTAACAAGCAGACGCCAAGACGAGCTATAGATTGCCGCGTGGTCCAATCCGATAGATAGTTCACGCAAAGACTGAAACAGCAACTATCTTAATGCGGCATTCGGGTCGTTATGAACTGATTTGCGCAGTGTAGTAGTGCAACTGAAACGGCGAGTCTGATTAACCCATTCCAATGAGCTTACGAGGTTACGAAGAAAGCCACCATACCAGTGTTTCTACCGCCAGTAGCAAGCCTGGAAAATGGGTTCGGGTCAGCCACTGGCGGTACGGCGGAGGTTGGCGTTTCCCAGGAGCAACAAAGCTTACTAGTAGGCTGGAGGAATGCGACATGTGACATATTAACCGAGACGGCGAGACCCTGGACTGAGATCTCCTGAACCGTTCTGAGAAAACCGCCGAAACTCTAGTTCGGATTACGTTAACCTGTCAAACTACCTTGTCTTGCCAATTCAGATCCATTCGCTTTAACGCAACCTTTTCAGCATTCAGAATTTGAGAAGAAAAAATGAGAACAATTTTACGCTGCATAGAATCAGGATGATCACATTTGAGGTCCAATATCGAAACCCGCCGAGACCGTCTTCGCAGTCACAGCATGCCACTAAGAGCCAATGGAATCAACCATGGGTTTGGGTTTGGGATTGTACTCACGTAGGAATGTCCCGTCTCCAATGATTATCGGCGTCCTACGCCCTTGCTATTTCATCGTTTAGCAAATTCACTCACCACCAACCCTAAACATCGACTCTAACGGACAAACAACACTTCACCGACGTTCCGGGTGAACACCTTCCCTCTCTCGGTATCCAATATTCTTATTCCCACTGCCCGCATCTTCCCGTCAGGGGACAACGTCGTGGCTTACTTACAGTGCGTCATCTCCATCTCACTAGTCTTGCCCTATCTGGTCACCACTACTCAAGTTCCATACTCGCAGGTCACCGCTTGAACAGGCAATGGTCCGATGTTCGCCTGGCAGGTGAAACTTGTGTTGTCCAAATTTCTGACGGGCATTATTGCTGACATCACATCAGGTGCTGCAATACGTGATTGCTAGCCGAAGCGTGCAACGAACCAACATTCCCCAAAATAGTAGCTCACGGAGGGGTGCATCTAGCGAGTTTATGTAAATGAACGGTGCGGCCGACGCGACACGACAAAGATCACAAAGGCACATGTCCTTCACAGGATGTGACCAAATTGTATGTTTGCGCAGCCTGAGGTAATCGGTCAGAAGTTAAGTTTCATTTGATAATGGACACTACCGTGACTACATGCGCGTGAAAATTGCCATTGGCATCCATGACTCCCTGGAGAAGTCAGGTAGTTAAGGAAAGAGCCACGTCGCATGAGAAGTTCGGAGACGGCCAAGTCGTAACTTGAAGATTGGGCACTGATAAATTCAAAATTACGCGAATCATGTGGCGGGCGCGTCTTCCCTGAAGTCGGCGCCGTCAAAGAGAGGATTTCCTTCGGATAGATCAAAAGCTTGACAGATCTTTTGAAGGCCAACGGTGACTCTACTTCAAGTTTCGGGTTTCGAACCTGAGAGTGATGATGGGGTAAAATCAGGGATGTACCGGTGCATGCAACATTCTTCGTGTGGGTAAGCTAATTGGGTGAGCAAAGATTTAATGGTACATGTACGAAAGGCTGAATGAACGGATACCGGCGTGACACGCTGAACGAATGTCACGCAACAGCCTAGGCGTCCGCCATCCTTTCGGGTTTTGCTCATGTACTATATACAGAATAACAAACATCGAATCTTAATTACTATGACCTCCAAATGACCTCAATATCCAACATTTTTCACCACACCATAAGTCAGTGGAACGAAAACACAAGCTCCAACTTTTCTAGAAAATACTTCAGACACTCGAATTTCGGGCAACGTCACTGGGAGTATCTCCCATCAGTTCTCTCCAGTCAATTCCCCACTCAAATCTAAATGATCCAACAAGGCGGTGAGACCTCGACCAGACACTACGGCAGCAACGCTGACTTGATTCAGATTCGATAACCTGCCAGATTTAACTAAATCGCACGAGCTCTCATGCCACTTCTTTCGGAGGCCTGAGTGACATCCGGCGATGTACATGGGACAGGAATGGTAGCATCATCGTAGTGAGTGCGTCCCTATTTTCATGTTTAAGTTCGATAAAGTCACAGGTAGCTGTGAAGTCGATCAGGAATCAAGCTTCAAGCACTAGAGCTCAAGGTTTGATCGAGACTTACACGATACACTGTCCCACTGTACGGCACTGTATCAGGCTTTGGCCAATTCGTTGCCTTGGTTTGCCCCTGGTATGACAACGGATCGCTTTCAGGTTATCTGGAATCCCATGGTCAAACTGTGTTCATAATCAATCGTTTCCAACTGGTATGTCTTACATGATCTGTCTGAAACTTTACTCATGCCTTCGCAGCTCAGTGATATCTCTGCGGGTCTTCAACACCATAGGTGACTTGCTCAGTTTTTCAGCATGGTCGACAATGGTTCTTTGCCTCAGTCCACTTGTGCTTCGCTGTTCAGGGCAATCTTACTGGGATGGAGTTCGTGGGCACGTCTTATTTTACGTCTGCCCTGGATGGCACTGTGCGGTGGATAGCACCCAAACTTCTTACAATTCCCAAAGAAGGCGCAATCATGATCCCGATATCAAATATACGACGTATATTCGTTTGGGCATATTTGCCCAAGGTTACGTTCCTTCAACGCTGAGTCTCACCCTTGCGCCAGGTATTGACGGGCAAGCCACCCTACTCTCAGTTCAAGCGAGCGCACAAGTTGTGGTCACAATTTCTCTTGGAACAAAACCGTGGCATCCGGTTTCTCGCAATCATTGATAGCCATTGGGGTTTTATTCTGAATTGCCGGTCTATCAAGGACTGTAGACTGTCCTCTCAGCAGGTAGATGAACACATCAAAGGACAACTCTACCTCTTTCAGCCTGATACATCATCTCCCGACTAATCTCTAGAGTCTGGCTTACCATCATGTCTGTCTGTATGGACTTGACTTCTTATGCTCGTGCAACAAAAACCATTGAACCAAGTCCTGTATTCTCGAATAGTCAGGACCACATGATGATAATATTGACCGCAACCCTTGATTCGGTATAACTTATAAGTGGGCAACTCTCTGTCCCAGGCTATCATCTGACTTGAACTCGAAGTTATGCAGTATCCCGGGCTCACCATCAACAGTGCATAGTGCTCTCCTCAAGACGTTTACGCAGCGAATACATCGTGCAGTGTGCTGCTGCAGTACGTCTCCCTTTATCATCGTTATTTGTTCGCTGATGGTGTTCCCGCAGAGAGGTATCGATGTTATGATGGTCAGTACTCATCGATCAATGGACTGAACATTCGACCAGGAAATCGATACACGCGGCCATGCTGCTATCATTGTGGCCACTTACATTGACTATGCTGAGAGCTTCGACGCTAGCCAGTGGACAAACTTCACCAACGAGCCCCCTGCTGGCCAGCGTCGTTTTGCATTCTCAGAGGTCATGAACTTTGCTGCTTCCTTGCTTATTGACGTCGCAAAGATTCTTCCTAGTTGAGCATCAGGGCGATGAAATTAGCAAGAACTTTTATGCTGACGACTACCTAGCGCAGCAGTAGCTCAACAGCACTGGCATGACGCTGAACTATGCTCTTGACACGTTCGCACAGACCACTCGCGGTGCACTGATTTCCCAGGGAAAGACACCTGTCGTATGGGAAGGTATGTGCCGTGTTTCTTCCTCTGAATGATGGTATTGAATGGCAACGGCGATCGTTCAGAAATAGTCCTCGACTAGAATATTACGTTGTCAAACGAGACTATTGTAATGTAAGTATCATAATATCATGATCTGTTGCTGATATCCCATCTGGCGCTGCAGTACGTGGTTGTTACACAAACTGTGCAACTAAAAACGCCACATCACATAAATCGTTGCGTTTGTAGTTCTGGAAGGAAGGTGATTGGAACGAGTTCAGGTTGGGAGCTGGCGCGTTTTGTACTGGCGTTACCGTGCTCGTTTTTTGTCGGACCTGCACTCAAAGCTTAACTTTGACTGCCGGTATGTCCAAGGTCGTACTGGCCTTCCATAGCCATAAAAATTCTGAATTCTATTGCGTTGAATAGCCTCGAGTGTGACTACAAGAGCAGGAATCTCGCATCACTTCAAAATGAGCTTACCATGAATGTTTGTCAAAGGTTTAGGTCGACACTAATAGACATCCCATCGACGTCTTCGTTGTAGTCAGGGCAGGTCCATGATCGAGCCAAGATTCATCGAGATCAAGCTTGCAATCATATCTTGTTGATATCTTGAGTACCTTGAGATGCACGGTGCGTACACAAGGAAGTCACATGCCTGTATTTGAAGAGGACCTTATCTGCCCAACCGAAATGTAGACTTTCATAGATGAAGTTTTCAACACACGCACCCCTTAATTCCACTGCTTCAATGAATCTGTGTGAAGAGTACTGAGAACTCAAAAGGGCGATGTGGATCGATGGGAATGAAGGCCGCTGAGTTGCCGCTTGCTGTGAGGCTCGTCGTTGGCGTAATCTTTCACCTCCAAGGGATTATCGAATCGATCATCATCTCCAAGGAGTGTACTGGATGACTTTTCATAGGCAAAATATTTCAGAATAGAGTCTGAAATACATTTGTAAATATATTGAGTTTCTCAATGTTGATGAGGCATACCTTTTCACAGTTTTCAATGACGACGAAGAAGGGGCTCAGGTCCTGGCTGCTACTGTCAAATATTGTTGAGGTCGAGGTATCACGACAAGACACACCCGTTTACCGACCCCAACTGCTTTTGAAACCCCACGCCAACCTGCCTAATAAAGTCATATTTATGATACGATTCCAATCAACTTTTTCAAGCCTAGTACTTTTGCGGTGATAGGGCGTATATTTAGGCACCCGAACAATTGGGTGGGCGGTGGTGAGGCATCAGGGACCATGCCAAGCGAACGTCGACGCTGCAGTTTCGTCCACCAAGGTGGCCTTGTAGAAGCAAATACTAAAGTACTAACATCCCCGAGTAGATCGCATCATGTTCATAAGAAACCACACCAACAAATATTGTAAGTACATTACCCAATCTAGGTGATAGCACCATCATGACCAGCTACAGGGCTATGCAAAGGTCCCTCGCCGCGTTGCAAAGATATTGGAACTGTGGTATCCTGTTGCTGGGGTCCACTGCTCGTCCCTTTCACTGGCTTCTCTGATAGCAAGTACAACAATCGAGGAGCATCAAGATGAGCGTCCTCGTTACCAGCAAGTACCCTCGTGTCACTGTCACAAGACCTGTACATTCGGATCACACTGAATCTCTGGCTCCTCGTTCTCTTCCAACCAGCCGTCCTCTGAGTTTCATTTTGAAGCAGCATGGAATTGGGAAACTCGTCGAGAGCAGCCATAATGACATCGACAAGTGCAACAAGGCCTGGTCCTCGTTCTTGGAATTCAAATGGACATATTGCGGGTCTAGCTAGCGACTTTGACGTACAAAATAACAATCTAGGATCTTCTACATCTAGGGATATGCTCATTCATCTGATACTGGCGCTTGAACTCCCTTCCGCAGCCTGTACAAACAGCCTTAATCTTCCCCTCGTGCACCTCTTTGACGTGGCGAGTGAGGCTATCTTTGCTTATGACTGCCGAGCACCCGTCCCAGGTGCATTCTACTTTGTCCTTTGCTTGGTTAGCCTGCACAACGGAGACGGACAGTTGCGCGTCGGGTCCGGCTGAAGAACTTGAAGGCACATGCTCCCCAAAATAAATGCCCTGGAAGGTTTGAGCAGTGGGCTCATAGACGGGCTCGGACGTGCCACCGAGCCATAAATCTGGGGATATATGTTAGCGCTTCAATGAAAAGTTGTGGATCATAACGGATTCACCGAAGCGAGCATCCATGCCCTCAGGCTCTGATTCCGATTGGGTGTCGTGGTCCGAGGAGCTGGATGCCCTGATGAGTTTCGTGCAGGGGATCGTGAGCGGGAGTGAGTGGAGCACATGGGTGCGCGAGCTTGGTTGCGTTGGGATGGGGTCTGGTGTTCACGGCTGCTGCTCTGCGTCGCACTGGCCAGTTGGAGCTGTGGACCAGGAAGCAGGTGGAAGCAGGTAGCGGGGTGGCAGCAAGCAGTTTTGGAAGCGGGAGCATGAGGGTGGTAGCATGGGAGCAGGAAGCATTGTATAGAGGTAGCGGGGAGCGTTTGGT
This sequence comes from Suillus plorans, assembly GCF_016647745.1. Lineage (NCBI taxonomy): Eukaryota > Fungi > Basidiomycota > Agaricomycetes > Boletales > Suillaceae > Suillus > Suillus plorans. The sequence goes on from NW_024537517.1 coordinate 23,965, forward strand.
AGAGAAATTGGGCAAACATTAGCGACATGGTATTGTGGGTCGAGAAGAAACACGAACCTCGGCAAGACTTTCGAAACGGACTTTGTTCCACACTTCTTCGGCCAGGTTTTTCAGGAGGGTTGAATTGAAAACGCTGATGTCGAATGCGTTGTCGAGAGTGAGGGTGTCGTGCCAATCTCTGCGTACGCGCGCGGCGTATAGCAGAAGCGATCGTTCACCAAGAGGCTCAGCTCGCTGAGGGTGGGAGATGATGTTCATGAAAAACATTGTGATAGCGCGTTGGTGCTTCTCAGGCCATCCCAGCCTGTTGATCTGGAGGAGGAAGCAGTTTTTAGCCATGTCAAATTGCCGCCATTCGAGGCTATGGTCTTGGATCACTTTGCGGGAAGGCTTGAAGGATGCGACCGGTTTCAAGGCGACGAAATCGTCAACCTTTGTGAAGCCGTAAGTGTTGTCGGCAGATGATTTTGCTTCGTCTGCCGTTTTCTTACAGCCCTCTGGGCTGAAGTACCAGAGCTCTACGTACTCGTAAGATTTGAGCTTGTGGATAGCATACTGGGAGGGGCGGTGAGTAAGGGAGTCGCCGACAGAGGTACCTGCCTTGAAGTCATTGATCTTCGGCTTTTTCTTCTCCATTTCTCTTCGCTCTTTCTCAGCTTCTAGCTCGAGGGTGAGTCTCTCCTGTTCCACACGTTCGTGTTCAGCCTGGGCTGCTTCAGCTGCCAGTCGCGCTTCTTCATTGGATTGTGCCGTCCAGGCGACTAAGCGGATGTCACGGTCTTGTTTCCAGCCATTGGATAATTCATTGGCTGCTTCATCGTGAGTAAGTTGCAAATTTCCAATGATGCGGTTGCGGATGGCTTCGAAAGTGGCAGATGCGAAGTTTGGCTCAATGTCCAGTGCCGGGTCTGACACGATGCGGGCCATGATGAGATTAAAAGGGAATAGATTTGTTTTTATAAATGAGAGATAATGCTGTTAGGGATGGACGGTGTATGGATAGCGGAAGAAAGAAAAGAGCTCGATGATAGACTCGTCGAAGATCTTACTGGTGGAAGAGTGAAAAGAAGAAGCGCCGGCTTCTTCCGCTCTTCCAAAGACGGAACTCTAAGACTACGCTCGTGCCTCGCTGCGTCATAGAGCGGCAACAATTCTAACGGAAATCTACATACACAATGATTAACGGCCCGACAGGTATAGTTCTTCGGGCGCGCGAACTCCTTGCAGCTTATCGAATCTTGATCAGGGGCATAAACCGTTGCTTTCATATTCTGCAAACTTAATTTTGATTTTAGGGCCCATGCACATGGCAAGTCGACGTAACCCGATACTATACTAATTCTCCGCATATATGTCTGAGCTTGTAAAGACCCAAAGCGGAACTTGTGAATACCTCAGGCCTCAGTGACTAGTCGTGTAAACTTACATCATACAATTTTGTTGCGAGGTCTACAGTGTCGCTCTTCCGTGGAGTCGGCGAAGACACAGGCACAAATATTGAAAGAACGGTTGCCGTATCAAGGTGATTCTCTTCATAACCTCGTTGCCAATGATCACACGTGCTTACTTATCTAGTATTGATGGGATAATGTTGCCGTTTCATGGCTCGAAGCCTCGGAAAGTCCGGTTGAAGGCTGCCGACGACCCTATGCTTACAAGTACATGAGGTTATGGTGCATGTAAAATTTAATTTCATAAATATAAACTGTTACCAATTTTAATTCCAGAAATTTCCGCTCAGAGAATGTAGCATTCAGTTGTCTTGCTTCAGTTCACTGCGTAAAATTAGGACTCCGGCCCATCAAACAGCTTGCTCCGTCCTTTATGAGCCTATACACAAGCTATCCTTTTGCTCTAGCAGCTGTACCAATGGATATCGAATATTCCGGAAAGACATCCTCTCTGCACTCCCATCCTTCCTCTGCATTTCCGACCCTCCGCGTTTTTGACCCTTTGTGTTTCTGATCTCCGTGTTTCCGACCCATTCCTCCGCTATCATCATCCTTCCGTCCAACTCCTGTTGGTTCCCACGCCATAGCCCTACTCCGGACCATTCGGATCCATCCGCCCCATCATCAGGATTTCCATCCACCATGCATGTTTATCAAAAGCCTCGCACCGGGTGCAAAATCCTGCTATTTGCATTAACTTTCAGTGCACCTGGAAACTCCGCCCATGACCTCTCGCAGTGTGCAACCAAAGCTCCGGAACATTTCCGGTCTTAGGGGCTAATTTCCGGAAGCTCACAGTCATATCCAGCAGATTCCTCTGACACACTTCCGGCTCGAGTGATAGCACACATCGCAGATCGAAATCCATTAAACCTCAGACCTCCGTACAAAGGAAATCATGCCTCATAGCACTCCTTTCTCACTTCCTGCACTCCGGGAGTTCATCAGTCATCATGCGATTACATCTCCGATCATTTTCCGGTCATAGGGGCTAATTTCCGGATTTCCGATGATGCACTTATCCTTAGCTGTACCTCAGTACAAGCTCTGCTTCATGGAGAAAGATATGTCTCACAGGACTCCTCCGTCACATCAGAAAGAGGCCTGCATTGCATCCACTCTTGCCCTCTTGTCCTGCACTCGCTGCATTTCCACTGTCCTGATACAACCTCCTCCGCTCTGAAAGCTTCCTCCGATTTTCCCACGCATTTTTCGGACTTCCAGTTACCTTCGGAATTATCCTCGAAGTGTTCCAGACTTCCACTCCGGAAACCTATTTGTCCTCACATCACATCACCATTCTGCACCACCGTCTATGACGTCCAGTTTCCAGATAAAGTACTAGGCATCATAATGAACCATGTGTGTGTCAGGAACATTTCCGAAACCTCCGGAGATTTTCAGCTCATAGGAAACAATCCTCCGGAATCCATCCATCATTGTCCTCTGCCATATACCAGCAATCTCCGTTCCGGACTTCCTGAGTCTTCAGCCTCGAGGGCTCGGCCTTAAAGGGGGGATACTGTCATATCCCGCATTCCAGACCAACATCCAACGATGTTCCCACGCCTCATCCGGACCTCCGGACCTCCTGTCCATGTCTCCAGACCCAATCCTCTATCCGTCCGGATCCCTGTACTCCTGCATCTGATATCCGGATGCCAGATCTGATATCCACATCTCCGGATCTCCGGATCCGACCTATCTGTCATGTCCAAACCCAAACCTTAAATCAGCGCCCATCCCCTTATGGTAATCACCTGTCTCCGGACTTCCGAACATCCGGATCCGACCCGCGTCTATCTTCCGTGCCTTATCCCTTTGTATGTTCCTTCTTGAGTTAGACTTCCTCATTTTCCGTACCTCATTTCATCTCCGAGTTCATTTCCTATGATCCGTCTTATTTTCTAATACATTTCCACATGCTCGTACATAGCCTTACCCCTCTGCTTACTGATCTGCACAGACTTGCCTCTAGTATATAAACCCCAGTAGATACTCCTGTATTTCCTCAGTCTGAATATCATACACATATTAGTCCTCGCACTAGTCTTCACACTAAGTGCTCGTAACAGTTCTATTCCTCCAACTTAGTAATCATCCATCTCAGGCCTAGGGAGGAATTCCCTAGGCCGGAGCTCCGCTCCTCCGCTCCTCCAATCCATCATTCCTCCGATCCTCCAAGGTTCCGGAACTTTCCCGTGGTCCTCCGGACCTATCCTGCTTCGGACTTTGTCCTTGCAGCCTTTCCTCTGTTTCCTTCTACTCAGGACTCATCCTGAGTAGCCATTATACATATCCCCGTCAGGACGAAACTCCATCGTAATTTCCGGAAGTTCCTCCGGAACTTTCCCGCACTCATCCGGAAGTTTCTCGCACTCGTCCGGAAAGTCCTTCCGAAGTTTCCCACGCTTCTCCGGAAGTCCTTCGGACTTCACTGGACTTTCTCCGGACTTCATTCTGAAGTTAAGGGCACATACTCGGGTAAGGGGCGCAGCGCACGAGCTGAAGCCAAGCCCCTTGGAATCAGTCCTACCCTTTGTGCATGGTCTTAACAGCCTACATCATTCATCCTTTGTCCCATCACCCTAATGTCTATCCACGCATCTCATCTGGACATCCGATCCGATCCGGTCCGATGTATAGATCCGCTTCCAATCTGATATACGATAAGCTTCTTAATTCATTCCTGTGCATATAACATTAACACAGCCTATTCCTCTATTCGGTATTCCTTGTCCTCGGTATCTCGGTTATACTTACTACCGGTACACTTACTGATCCGTTAACCTATGCTTCATTTCCGACTCGCGCTTGATAACTTTGCTATTGCTTCATACATAGCCTCGGACGCTTGCTTACTGATCTTTCCGTTATTTCCTTAGTATATAAACTCTTGTATATGTCCTGTAGTTCCTCAGTCTGAATATCATATTAGTCCTCGCACTAGATCTCACCCTAAGTCCTCATATCAGTTCTAGTCTTCTGACTTAGCCAATATCCATCTCAGGCCTAGGGAGAAATTCCCTAGGCCAGAGCTCCGCTTATCCGATCCTCCGAAGTTTCCGGACGTTCATCCGAAACTTTCCCGTGGTCCTCCGGACCTATTCTGCTTTGGACTTTGTCCTTGCAGCCTTTCCTTTGTTTGCTTCTACTTAGGACTTGTCCTAAGTAGCCATTACAAGTATCCGTATCAGGATGAAACCTCATCGTAATTTCCGGAAGTTACTTGCACTCATCCGGAAAGTCCTTCCAAACTTTCCTGTGCTTCAGACATCCTTCGGACGTCCTTGGACTTTCTTCAGACATCATTCTGAAATTAAGGGCACCTACTCGGGTAAGGGGCGCAGCGCACGAGCTGAAGCCAAGCCCCTCGGAATCAATCCTACCCTTTGTGCATGGTCTTAACACTCATCATCATCTCCCCAATTTTTTTTTCAAGGTAAATCAATCTATCACAACAATTTAGGCTACATTGCTAACTCTCGAAACCTCTCAGTTCCTATTCTCATTTGCTTCCCAGCGGAGGAGCAGAGGAGTGGAGCTCTGGCCTAGGGATTCCTCCCCAGGCCTGAGATGGATGTTGACTAAGTTGGGGGACTAGGACTAGTATGAGGACTTAAAGTGAGATCTAGTGCGAGGACTAATATGTGTAATATTCAGACTAAGGAAATACAGGAGTATCTACTGGGGTTTATATACTACTGAGGACTTAACGGAGAATCAGTCAGTGCAGTCCAAAGCTATGTGAGGCTGTGGACGGAGCATATAGGAAAGTCAAACACTAGTCTATCGGAAAATAGTAAATGAAGATGGAAATGAGAACATAGTAAAATAAAGCCAGAAATGAAATGAGGTAAGGAAAATGAATATAGTCTAACTTGAGAAGGAACATACAAAGGGAAAAGGCACGGAAGATAGACACAGGTCAGATCCAGATGTTCAGAGGTCCGGAGACAGGTGATTACCATAAGGGGATGAGCGCTGATTTAAGGTTTGGGTTCGGATATGAAGCATAGGTTGGATCCAGAGATCCGGAGATGTGGATATCAGATGCAGGAGTACAGGGATCCGGACGGATAGAGGATTGGGTCTGGAGACATGGACAGGAGGTCCGGAGGTCCAGATGAGGCGTGGGATCATCGTCGGATGTAGGTCCAGAATACAGGATATGACAGATCCATACTAGACAAAACATTTGTGTTAATGTCCAGGAAGGGATCACTGGGCATGTTCCTTCTTGAGATAAGAAATGATTCTTCCTGAATAGCTTCACTTCATCATCCATTATGTCATTTGCCATTGCTACATATAGGTACACATATTTTATTTATGATCTGTCCACAACCTTATACAAATGTGACACAAATAATAGTTTGCCACTAGTGCATCAAGCCACTTATTCAATTGATGAGTTCTCCAGTTGTGCCAAGCAGATATCCACACAACTGGTCAGGCCATTACATGAGCTGTAATTTGATAGAATTAACATGTCTATTCATTCATATATCACACTGAACTCACAATATGTTTCCTCCTCCGTAGATTCAGCTAACATAGTGAGTACTGGTACTTCAAGTGAGGATGACCAAAACTCGGTTTGCAGTAGTACTGTAGGTCTATAGTCAAGATCCAGTTTGTTTCCATCAGAGGGTGCTACACTGTCTTTTGGCACAAAAATATGTTAAATATCCTGAAGCATCATTAAGACCATAATAAAAATCCTTAGATTGCAATTTTTTAATGAGATCTTGTTCTTGTTCTTGTTCTTCATTATTATTATTATTATTATCATGCATTTCAATAATACTTTGAGCAAGTTCTTGAGTTACATCTTTTTGTGATGCTACAAAGTGAATGCTTTATATTATTTTTTAATGAAGAGTTTTAGGCACTAACCAGTCACTTTTTTCGGCTCCTGCAATAAATTACTACATATATACAAAAATATTAGGTTATATACTAGACTATACTTAGCCTGACCCAATTTCGACCACCAATTATCAACTCTGCATCCCACACAAGGGATAAAAGAACACTGCCTTCTATGCATAATCACTTAAAGCTATACAAACTGAGGTGATGCACTTTCTTGGAATGCATGTTATTTGCAGTGTGAAATTATTACTTGCTAATTACTTACTTTCTTTTCCTACTTACAAGAGTCTATGATACCAATAAAGACTCTAATATGTTGGTTGATTATTGCTATTTGGTGATTAAAGTTGGAGATGAGTCTCTAGATATCATCTGAAATTGAGGACATATACTCAGATAAGGGGCACAACACACGAGCTGAAGCAAAGCCCCTCAGAATCAGTCCTACCCTTTATGGACAGTCTTAATAGCTGCACATGGCCACCTTTATTTTAATTCAGTAGTGTCGATCAGCTGCCTTAATTGCATTTAGTCATCTGTATCCCAGAAAATTTTATCTTGAATCTTACAAGTCTGACATAAAAAATATAATATATGACAACATTAGTATTCATGGCTATGTATGGCATACAGCATTAGTTCAGATTGATTGGCCTCGAGTCTGTGATGGAAACCCTCTGAATGCATTCTGATGAGCGCATATCTATTAGATAATCATATTTAGAGTCACACTATGCATATTGTGAGAAGCCGATTTACTAGCAAGTTGCTACTAAAATATATATCCCATAAGATTTGATTGAAAGCCTATGGCTGCAATAACAAATCCTTTCATGAACTTATCATGTTAGCTTTATCAATGGACTGCACAGGATATAAATCAATTAATGAAAGTAATGAGGACCATTCAAGATGTTGATGGAGAATGTTCCTTCAAGGTGTCTAGACTGTCTCGCAAGTCCTGCCAGATTGCTCCATATTACTATATTCCACTTCATGTGCTCAATAAGAAGTTTAGTCTACAGGAAGATTGTGGCCCACCTTGACACTTCATCTAACCAAAATGCTACTTATATGTATGATATGTACTTATCAATCATCAACTACATGAATAATGTCCATATTAGATTCATGGAGGATGTTGATATATCCAAAGATACATTATGTGGAGATTTTAGATCTCTAGTACTTGATAATTACCTATGGTTGGATGATTTGTATGTGAAGCTTTGAAGGTTGTGATTAACTTCAGTGGCACTCACAAGCTAAGTGATAAGATGAACATGTTAGTATCATTGTCATATCCCGCGTTCCGGACCCGGACCTATCACACTCATCATTTCCAGATTTCCGGATCCGGCTGACTTCTATGTATCGTCCGGATCCGACCCGCGTCTAACTTCCGTGCCTTATCCCTTTGGTATTTCCCTTATCAGTTAGTACGCTTTATTTTCCGTCCCTTATTCATTTCCGTCTTCATTTTACTAAGTTCCGATAGACTAGTGATAGTCGTCCCATATGTTTTCTTCATAGCTTTACATAGCTTCGCACTGCACTTACTGTTCTCTGTTATGTCCTCAGTAGTATATAAACCCCTGTACAATCTCTGTAGTTTCCTCAGTTCGAATATCATCTTAGACTCTGCTCATTCTCTCCTCTGTCCGACTTGAGTTTCTCTCTCGTCGACCTCCGCTCGTCTTAGGATCGACTCCTATAGACTTGTCACCTCCACCTCTACCTTTGGTAGTCCTCCGCTGTTTCCTTTCTAGTTCGGACTTCGTCTGGATTAGTCTTATCTCTTGTTTCCGAACGTCCGCCGGAATTCCCGCGCATCGGACATCGCCCGACGCCCTCCAGACATCGTCCGGTAACCTTCGGACATTGTTCGACAGCCTTCGGAAGTTAGGGGCACGTACTTGGGTAAGGGGCGCAGCGCACGAGCTGAAGCCAAGCCCTTCGGATCCGACCCTTGAGCACGTTCTTAACAAAGTCCATAAACTCCGGGTCGAAGGTCAAATAGATATCTTCCTGCCAGGGAGGAACAAGAGGAACTTGTGCTGGTCTTGGGATGCGAACCAAGTCACCAGCCCACTTGTAACAGCGGGAAGAAGGCTGATTAAGATGCTGTAAGAAATGTCCCTCATTTTTAAAGCGCTTGCTGCAGGATGGGCAACACATATCGAAGACACGAAGTACTAACTAGTCCAATTTAATTTGGGTCAATCACAACATTTCAGCAATTTCCGGTATGACGTGAACTGTAACTACAATGTCGAAGTGTCGTCCAAGATATGTCTCACCATCCCAATCATACTCAAATTTATTATCTTTGACATATCAAGGCCAAAAAACAGCTTCTGCAACTCTTTCCGTAGATCCAGACTCTGACGTTCCAGAAGACACGTCTGAATGCTTGGAAGTATATAATATAGTGAGTACTAATGAGCTTGATTTTAACACTTGCCTTGAAGTAAATTTATCTACAGCACAGACACCGTAACTCACATGACTGGAAATTCAGCGCCCACATTACATCAATGCCAGAGACTTCAGAGGAAGCAATATACTTGCTCGAGATGGCACGAGCCAATCTTGAAGTTCAACATCTCGAGATGGACCTTGCTGAGCGAGTTCTTCATCAATTTTCAATGCAAAAACACCACCTACTTCTCCAAGCAAAGAAGGCGAAGAGAAAATTCGGAGATGCAGAAGCTAATGTAGGGCGCACGTGTGCTCACTTGTTGAGGTGTGGATTTATTTGCTCAGAGCGGTCGCTTTGGTCTCCTCGTCCTGAACCCACCATTGAATCGGGTAAGTGAAATTGTTCTCACAATCAGTATGCAGGCTGATGAGTATGAGCTTAGAATCTGTCTGTTTGATGCTGGATTAATGATCATAGGTTTTTCCTTGTAAATGTTTTGTCCATACATATTCGCCTCTGCACATTTTATATTTTAGCTACTAGTAGCATGTCAATTGAACGAATATCGAGCTGTTAAACGCATTCTCTGAGTGTCTTTTATATTATGTGTATGAATAGTGCTGGTACTCCCTCCTAAGCTTAATGAAGACGAGCAAAACATCAATTTATTTGTGAATTTACATCACACTCTGTCGTCACTCTGAGATCTGAGCACCGAGCAGTAAGACCCTGTGCGCTGTGTGAGACTGTGCCGCACTGTTAGCCCTATGTGCTCTGTGCACTGTACCACTGTGGGGCTGTACCAGTTGTGTTGCTGTGGGAATATTGTACCCAAAACCGGTAGTTTGCTGATGGAGTATAGTTTTGGCCTGAGGGGATTGCTACTGAGAATGATTCCTCTAAGTACAAATATGAGGGGAAATTTTGGAAACTAGTAAGTGAGGTTAAGAAGCAAGGAATGTGAATGGCGAAGCCAAGCCAATACGAGCCAATGTGATGTGATGTGAGGCGCCAGAGGTATGAAATAATGTGAAAGCATGTGGCCGAGTTGAAGGGTAAAGATGCGAAAACCGCGAAATGCATGGACAAAGTGGTAAAAACAATAAGGCAGCCGCTAAAAATGCATGCACTGATATGTGCCGAGGTTTTTGATCTCAAGTGCGGATGTTCAGTTTTGCGTGCAAAGTGGTGATAGATTCGCATGCAGGAAAAGAAGAGTACATGAAAATTTCAAGTATGGGATATATATGTATGCGCACCTAAGTGTTACTCGGAACTGAGTAGATAACGATAAGTATGTAAGTAGGGTCCATGACACATTTAATGAGAATATAAATGAGATAGCTTGGGAAATGTCGTCAGTCTAGTATGATTTGAGTAATATACGCACCAATGAACCAGCGGAGGATATGGATAGGATGGATGGAGGATGTGCAACGGATCCGAAGAGAAGCTGATGTGCATGTGTGAGAGCCGCAGCTGTCGGCCGATAATGGAAGGCTTGCATGCTATACCAATGGTAGTGTGCACTGTATTAGAACCAGAAGGACAACACAAAAATGGCCTACATGAGGCCGCAAAGACCATAGGTCTTACAATGGTACTCTCACACTATTAAGACCATGCACAAAGGGTAGGACTAATTTTGAGGGTCTTGACTTCAGCTCATGCACTGCGCCCCTTACCCGAGTATGTGCCCTTAATGTCAGAATAATGTCCAGAGAAAGTCCAAGGACATCTGAAGGACATCTAAAGCATGTGAAAGTTCAGAAGGACTTTCCGGATGAGTGCAAGAACTTCCAAATGAGTGCGGGAAAGTTCTGGAGGAACTTCCAGAAATTACAATGAGGTTTTTTTTTTGTCCTGATACAGATACATGTAATAGCTACTTAGGACAAGTCCTAAGTAGAAGCAAACAGAGGAAAGGCTGCAAGGATGAAGTTCAAAGCAGAATAGGTCCGGAGGACTGTGGGAAAGTTCCGGAGGAACTTCCAGAAACTCAGAGGAGTAGAGGAGCAGAGGTCCGGCCTAGGGAATTACTCCCTAAGCCTAAGGTGGATGTTAACAAGGAAGAAACTAGTTATGAGGATTTAGTGTGAAAGCTAGTGCGAGGACTAATATGATATTCAGACTAAGGAAATACAGGAGTATCTACAAAAGTTTATATACTAGAGGCAAGTCTGTGCAGATCAGTAAGCAGAGGGGTAAGGCTATGTACGAGCATGTGGACATGTATTAGTAAGTGAAACGGTCATAGAAAATAAACTTGGAGATAAAACTCGTACAAGAGAAACAGAGATAACTGAAGACTGGAGACAGGTGATTACCATAAGGGGATGGGCACTGATTTAAGGTTTGGGTTTGGATATGAAACATAGGTTGGATCCGGAGATCTGGATGTGGATATGCGGAGGTGGATGTGCAGAAGTACAGGGATCTGGATGGGTGGATATGCAAAGGTGCAGGGATCTGGACAGACAGAGGACTGGAGACATGGACAGGAGGTCTGGAGGTCTGGATGAGGCATGGGACCATTGTCAGATGTAGGTACAAAATGTGGGATATGACACACACGACAGGACATTCTCAAAGTGCAGGGCTGTCAGACCCCTCACCTAACACATGTCCCTCTGAAGCTCCAAATGCTACAAAATCAACTGCATGTGTCATAGGACCTTCCAATGTTGCAAACGACCCAATACCCATTAATCCTGTAATATCATTTATCCTGTTGTATGTTTTCATTGTCATTTTGGCATAGGATCATATAATGATCACATTTTCAACCAGTCTCAAACTTATGTTTTGAGTAAATTTTGACTGTAGTTAATTTAATTTAATTTTCATTGGAATCAAGCTAGAAAATTTTTGTCTATGAATGCAGGCAATATATTACTTTGATTCCGATCACATTTTGGAGTTTGTTTTAAAATTTTATAACACCCTATGTTTTCCTTATTTCTACACTTTTGTTTCTCTGATATATAATGAAAAATACAAAGTCAATTGACAGAAAAAGTTTGAACAAATGTTAAGATAATATATCCTTTGCTCTGTAAACAAAATCAATAACAAAATAAAATCTAACTGTTTTTTGTTAACAAATTACATTTTGACCAAAGTTGACATCAACAGTCAGCAGCCAACAGTTTACAGGTTGGTCACTTATTATATGTTTACCTGTTAACTGTTGACTGCTAACTAGTAATATCGAGGCAACAAAGTAAAATCTGAATTTTTTCTGTTTGCAAATCAACTTTTGACCAAAGTCAATATTACTAGTTAGCAGTCGACAGTTAACAGGTAAACATATAATAATTGACTAACCTGTAAACTGTTGGCTGCTGACTGTTGATGTCGACTTTGGTCAAAATGTAATTTGTTAACAAAAAAACAGTCAGATTTTATTTTGTTATTGATTTTGTTTACAGAGCAAAAGATATATACAGTGTACAACTAATTACCATCTGAGGCAGGTGATGCTGTCAGTGATGTATAGCTAAGAAAGGAAGTGTCACCCATCCAGTACACTATTCACCTGCCACTTTTGGACATTGAACATCTCCCTCCCAACAGATCACTATGACTTGTAGAAGCAAGACGAAGTCTCAGCGAGTGTGATAAACAACGCTATACTATATTTACCTAGATGAAGTCTAGGTTACATGTTAGCAAGAGTAGATGCGAGTGACAATGGTTCACGTACCTCAGCGAGTGTGATAAACAATGCTGAGGTGGAACTACATGCGAGCAAGACTTTAAGTACCAAGTAGCAAGAAGACTGTGAGTCGGAAAGAAGCCCACCGGTGGTGGTGACATGCGGTGTCGAAGATGACAAGAAAAGGTAAGACATGTAAATAAGCAAAGAGAAGCCTCAGAGGTTAATCCTCCAAGGCTGGTATCATGCATACGTATCCGAGTCGTGTCGTCCAACACACCCCCTCACTGTAAATAGTGCGAAGCATCTGCCAAACCTGTACTCTCCAATCACCCTCCTCGAACCCCTTAGGCTGACACATGTATATCTCTTCTCTGAGTACTCCCCATAGGAATGCCCATGTCGTGTCAAAAGAATGAAGTTCCCAATCATTTTTGCAGGTGAGAGCAGTGATGAGACAGAGTGATGAGGTTTTGAGCACCGGTGCAAACATTGCACCATAATCCACCCCCAGAATCTGAGAAAAACCTTGGGCGACTAGGTGAGCTTTGTAGGCTGGTCCGCCCTTGTTGTCCTCTTTGAATTCAAGGACCCAGTGGTTGCTGATTGCCTTGCGTCCAGCAGGGATGGTGGTTAGTTTGTAGACCTTCATGTTGTCCATGATCTGAAGCTCTTTCCTCATCACCATCAGCCATTCATCTCAGTCAGGACGGAGCATTGCTTCTTCATATGTGGTGGGGGGAACTTTCATGTCATAGTCTGCAGTGTTAGGGTCTCATTTGTGGTCACTCCTGATGGTAATGTTTGTGTGTTCTTCAATCATGACATTGGCGTAGACCTCGGGGATGTCAATATTCGGCTCTATATCTGCTAAGTTCTCGTTTCCTGCTTCTACCTCTGTTCCTGCATCTATATTCACCGACTTCTCCCTCACCCCCTCACTCAAGGGAGCAGACCCTGCCGTGCGTGCCTCGCGTAAGTCGCGCAAGCATGTAAGACATTCCTTAGTGGCCGCCATGCCCTCTGAAAAGGCGCGACCGGCTGGTGTGGGTACCTTCAATCTGCCAGAACGTCGAGCAGGTACAAGAGGAAGCTGTGAAGGGTGCTGCGAAGGATGAGTGACTGGAGTGGCAGCAGAGGGTAAAGAAGCAGGAGCCATGGGAACCTCATCATTAGAGTCAGAGTCCTAAGAACTGGGGCCTATAGTGGGGAAGCGCTCGTTGAAGATGACATCACGGGCAGTGAAGAAGGTCCTGTTGCTGTCCCGCAAATGATAACCTCTCATTCTGTCAGGGTAGCCTACAAAAATAGCGCGATGTGAATGAGGACTGAGCTTGGTTTGTAGCTTGGTGGGAATACATGTGAAGCACTGTGAGCCAAACACCCAAAGGCGCGAGAGATCAGGCTTTTGGCCATTCACCATCTCATAGGGAGTGATGTCTGATGGTAAGGTTCTTGAGGCGCTCCTGTTCCACAAGTAGCACACAGTGAGCGCTGCCTCTCCCCAAAGGTTCGCGGGGAGGCGCGCCGTCTCCAACATCGCAAAGAGGCAACCTTTGATCATGCAAATAGCATGCTCCACCTTCCCATTCTGTTGATGGGCGTAAGGTGCAGAGAGCTGTCGCTCAATCCCACAATCTTGTAGGTCCTTCATGAAGGCTTTACTAAGGAACTCACCACCATCATCAGAGCGAAAGATTTGCACTGAATGTTCTGAGTGGTTCTCCCAATGGGCCTTGGTAATCCTCCAAGCCTCCAGTGCCTGTTCCTTTGTCACAAGAAGCTGGAGATCAAGCAGGTTTGTGTGATCGTCGAGGAAGATAATAAAATGCACTTTGCCATGGGGTGTAATGATGGGGAAAGGACCGCATAGGTCAGAATGAATCAGGTCAAGCATGTGACTGGCGTGGGACTCCTCAGAGGATGGGTAAGGCTTACAAGGATGTTTTGCCATGATACATGGCTCACCAATGCAGAGGACTGGACATTTTGAACGTCACACCAGTGGATGTGTACTTAAGGCGTTTAACAGTGTCTCCACCTGGATGACCCATACATGTGTGCCACAAGTCAAAAGACAATGGTGAGCGAGTGAATGTGGAGAGTTCTCGGGTGTGAAGTGCAGGAGGGGATGCATTCGGATAGATGAACTTGAGATCGACAAAGAAGAGATTTCCTATCATTGGGAGCTCTCCCAAAAGCTCACCGTGGTATTTGAGCTGACATCGAGCAGGGGAGTGCTCAAAGGCACATGACCACCATTTCTTCAGCATGTGTCCAACTGAAAGCAAGTTGATCATTGCCCCGGGTGCGTGTAGACAGTCAGTGATGATATGGAATGTTCTTCCCCCAAGTTTTAATTCTGCAATGCAGTCACCACATCCTGACATTGCAAGTTTGCTGTGATTGGTGGTCTTAACGGTCACAGTGGAGTTCTCCAAGTAAGTCCAGAAATAAGAGTGATTGATGATAAGGTTCAAGGTGGTGCCGGAATCTAAGATGGTAGATAGCATTTGACTGGATATGCAAGCGACATTGTCGAAGCTTGGGTATGAGTCAGGATCGTCAAGTAGAGTCTCTTCCAGTATCGCACACGATAGGTCACGGACAGCTGCAGCAGTGCTGTTGGAGTATGAAGGCGGTGCTACTGGTGTAGAGTTAGATGAAGTGGCATTGCTCTCACTGGTGACAGCGGAGACCTCTGGTTTCCTGGTGTTGGGTCCCCTCTCACAATTTCCAATGCCTCCCTGGCCCTCCATTCCTCCTCCCGACTAGAAGCAATGATCACGATCATGTGTCAATAACCATGGCAGTCCAGAACACGCTGGGTTCTCCCAGCTCACCCCCTTAGAGTTTGACTTATGGATCTGTATGCCCATTTTCGGATTGGTTCTCCCATCAGTAGGATGGGAGAACGACATGGCATTAGCATATTCTGATCCTGGTCCAGAAAATTTTGTTCTCCCTGAAGGCGATTAGCCTCCTTGGACAGTGAGGAGACAATTGCTGTGAAGGTCATTTTGGTAGTGGTGGCTGTAGTAGTGGAGGAAGATGCGGGAGTGACTGATGATGCACTGTAAAGGTTCAATGTCATGCACTTAAATATGACCCACTCGGGAGTGGAAGGGAGACCGTAAAGCAGGAGAAACACCATCTCATCTTCTGTCACTATGACACCCATCTCAGTGAAGCGACATCTGGTGTTCTCGAATGCACTAATGTAGTGGGATGTGTCGTCAACGTCCTTGAGTTTCTCAGCGAATAATTGTGCTCGAAGCTTGAACTGAGATGTTACGTCGAGGTGTGTGTAATACATTGTGAGAGTGGTCCATTGCTCCCTAGCTGTCCAGTCCTCACTTAAGAGTCCTTGAATAACTGCTGACAGCTTCCTGCAAATGATACCCTTGGCTTGAGCATCATCTTTGATCCATTCAATTATGGTTAATTTTTTGGCAGCAGTGGGAGACCTGGGGACAGCAGGCGAGGGCATGACCGAGGCGACTTCAGCGTAGTTGTTGGGATCGGTGCCAGAACTACAGTGGTTCCATAATCCGTCTGCTTGAAGAGCCAGAGGGACTGCACGACACCAGGCTGGGTATTCATCTGTGCTAGATAGTTCAATGATGTGGTCATACTTTCCCATCGTGATGAGGAGGAGTTTAGGACATGGAGAGAGTGATTGAATTATGACCCGCAGTGGTGAGTGTTTCACTTGGTTCATTTCGTGAGGAGGGAGGTCTGCTTCCTGGTTTGGGGCTGTGTTAAAGCCCAGGGCTCATAACCTGTAGAAGCTAGACGAAGTCTCAGTGAGTGTGATAAACAACACTATATTATATTTACCTAGATGAAGTCTAGGTTACATGTTAGCGAGAGTAGATACAAGTGACAATGGTTAACGTACCTCAGCGAGTGTGATAAACAACGCTGAGATGGAACTACATGCGAGCAAGACTTTAAGTACCAAGTAGCAAGAAGACTGCGAGTCGGAAAGAAGCCCACCGGTGGTGGTGACATGCGGTGTCGAAGATGACAAGAAAAGGTAAGACATGTAAATAAGCAAAGAGAAGCAAAGAGAAGCCTCAGAAGTTAATCCTCCGAGGCTGGTATCATGCATACGTATCCGAGTCGTGTCGTCCAACATGACTGACTGTGTCAAGCTTATACACAGCAAGAATAATATCAGCCTGATGAAGGCCACACACGACACTCAACACTTCATACCAAAGACTGTATGTGTGCAAGGGGCATCTGGCATTAATGCCTTTGCCAAGTGCTATAACTGTGCCCTCCCACTCAAAGGGCTGCTTGGTGCAGCCATGTTTAATGCAAGGAAGCCTGAGCAATAGCTCCTAGCTCGGGACCATCTTGGTAAATCAATGTCCACTGTCTGATAGCCTGTCCTCTCACCTATTATCTGATTTGAACCAGAGCCCCCATCACCATAAGGCCTAGGTCTAGAAAGAGAGCATGCATGTGCCAATAAAGGCCAGCTACAACCCTCTCTCCTTTTCATCAGCCTTTGAGATTATTTCTTTAATGATCCTTCTGCAAGTTCACCTACGGAAACCTTATGACGACTTTTGCTCCCTCTAAATGGCCAAGTTTGATCAGCTTCTCAGTAATCAGTAGTAGCAACAGGCGGTGTGTACAAAGGGTAGGGACATAATCAACGTGAGCTGATGACTCGCGCTTACTAGGAATTCCTCATTGAAAAGCAATAATTGTAATGCTCTATCCCCAGCACGATAGAGATTTACAAGATTACCTGGACCTTCCGGCCAAGGAGAAACAAACTTACTAGCTCCGTCAGTGTAGTGTGTGTGCGGCCCAGAACATCTAAGGGCATCACAGACCTGTTATTGTTTCAAACTTCCATTGGCTAGATGCCGACAGTCCCTCTAAGATGCTACTACTGTTACTACTGCAGACCTCAATGCTTATCAGCAGCAGTGGACCCCATTGGTGGACTAATTTGGTGTTGAGCAGCCACTGAAGCATAGCTGAGAGTGAGTATTAGGGGATTATCTTCCCCTGTACACCTTCCAGCCTATCAACCACATTACAGAAGTTTGGGACGAGCATGCGGCTGGGTTGAATGAATTTCTCACAGTCCATGACCTTGATGAGCACTGGCAGGCATGCTGGAGATGGAACATCAAGACTCTGCAAATGGAGAACTGCTGATGAACAAAAATTACAGCCCTGGTTGAAACACTTGCATGAAAGCCCACCTGGAATATCAATCTGGCACTCCATTTCCTGTGTGAGAGGTATGAGACTCACCCTGACCTCAAAAGGCCTTGTATGTTCTGTGAGTACTTGCAGAAGGGAGGTGGAAGTGGCAACAAGGAAGTGCTCGCAGTGGGTACCAATTACCCTTGATTCATACATTCTCAGTGCTTGCTGATGGTCTCTTTCCTATCTTACAATATGAGTCTTGTTTTTCTGTACAGTACAGTTTTTTCCTTCAAGCAGAATCTATTTGATTTCAGCAAAAAACAAACTATGCAAACAAACTATGTACTACAAAGCACAGGACGAGCGTGCTGGCAACTCTAAATTCATTTGAGAACACTAGCCAATACTGGAAACTTTGAGTTCAAGAACATGACCAGGAGCACAAGACAAGAACACTAACCAATACTGCAAACTTTGAGTTCAAGAATAGTGGCCAATACTAGAAACTCTGAGTTCAAGAACACAACCAGAGCACAAGATGAGAGCACTGACAAATACTAGAAACTTTGAGTCCAAGAACACTACAGGGCATAAGACTAGTGCATCTGCAACTCCGAGTTCAGGAACACAGGAAGAAGAGTCATTTGTGGTCGTCTATACTGAGGACTCATACCTTCACTGGTCCTAGGAGAGTCATCTGTGGTCGTCTGTGAAATGGAGAGAGGATGGTCTGAACAACTCTTGAGTTTTGAGAGAAGGAGAGAAGAAGCATAAGTTAGAATGAAATTAGCCACTGAGAGTACTGACGACTTGTACCTTTACTAGTCCTACTGCCCACCTCAATAAATGCCTTTTAAATGATATTACTGGATTCAGCAAGCACCTGCTATTTATTGTCAGATTCACTAGTCATTCAGTTCAATCCTCTGTGGTCATGCCCTTCATGTTACAGTTAATCATACATGTCTATATTCACCAAATGCCTGTTGAGCTAGCCCTTCAGTAGGAGATGGCTCACTGGACTCTGCTGTCCCATATCCCTGTGATGTGGTGTGTTGAAATCAATAAGGAGATCTGATTAGCCAGAGATATATAGCTTCCACCCCCTCTGGTTGTGTGTGTGGCCTTTCCCTCCAGTGTGTGGCAATCCTGGTTGCAATCCAGAGCCAAGAGACAAAAGAAAAATGATCTCCTTGCCAAGGCACAAACTACTTAAAGTTACGGTACCACTGCTGCCAATGGAAATCTAATGGTTACATGACCAAACCTAACTGGCTTTCTAAATTCTCATTGCATAATTCTTTGTTTTGTCATGACTTTCCACTCACTGCAGAGTAGGAGAATTACATTTGTTTGTACTGCGGTATTGCATCTAGCATGACTCCCAATTCATATTGAGTATCATTTATATATTCAAGTTTTACTCTGGCGCACAAAATGTCTCCCTCATTGTACATCTAATAAGACAGTTTTTACTTCCTCTGTGGCCTACACAGCATATCCAACTCGTCAAGTATACCAATTGTCATTTTAGATCAAGAATTTTTTATTTTATGTATGCTTATATAGAATTTATGTGGTGATACTCAACCTTTGTGATCCTCTGCAAGATCTCAAGGACCTTTCACATGTATATGGGCATTTCGTACATCTGAGCATCAAGTGGAATTGGATGGAATAGTTGAATTGAATAGTATGCATCCATATTTTGATTGTTACTGATGTGTGTGCTGAATAGTCTTGGATCCACTGATTAGTTACACAGAGATATCTCAGGTGAGTATATGCGCTCTTACCCTTGCAGAAATATTTGGCTGTCACACATATCTTCTCTTCTTTGAACATATCAAAAATATGAAGAGCTATGGCAGTGTTGAATTTTGTTGTCACCATTGCACAACATATTGGCAGATCATGATAGCACATTTACCCTCCTCTAACAATGGGAGTATCAAATTACTTGCATATAGGAATGCCATCCAGCTTCTCTAAGGTTCCTGCTCCACTTTAAAATCTACCTAACCCTCCGTCTCCATCTCCTTCCTCATGAACTGTGTTACACTCATCCATCATCTGACATCCAGAGTGTCAGTGCAGAATGTGTTGTAGCCCTCCAATATACAAGTCGTGCATTGTCAAATATGATAAGATTGGTAGTAGATTATCATACTTTGACAAGTGTGTGCATAGTGGCTCTTCAATATTAGAGAACATCAGTTGTCACCCATACAAAATGTGAGCTATGAAGACACTGACATGACTTGCTGATATGATATAACTGAACATGCAATTAACGAGCAGCCTCACACAAGCATGAGTACACTTACCGTGGATTCTCCAGTAGAGACTTGTGGTCTTTTACAATATCAGAATATACTTTTTGAATGGTATATAGGGTTTTATTGTGGGCTCTTAGCAGATTGCTAAAAGATCTGCATCTAGTTCAGAGTGGATAGGAGATGTGGCAGATTGTGTTGAGTATTGAAGATGTGCAGCAGTCCTGCAGTTGATGCAAATTTCAGATGTTATCCTTGAATAACAGAAAAAGTGAAAATGAACATAAGGGGAGACTCAAAGGTCATAAAAAGAGTGGTGTGTCATGGATTCACCGATGTCACTTGACTCGTTGCATATATACTACATAAGAAATATGCACATTCCGACATAGTATAAATACTATAAGTCATATTGCGACTTGTCTAACTACACTTTCATGTGCTGCCTCACCCTATCCTACATCCAACCTTCCTTGATGATATATTTAGCATCTCTTCATTAGCTCACTAGCCTAACACTTGTAATCATTTCTGGAACATTTATCATGCAGAAAATTAGCTCCATTTCCAATCATTTCATCTATACAGAGGTTCTAAATATCCAAATAGAACCTGACTCATGTCTTTCAAATGATGCACAATCTCTCTCTGCCAACACTGGGTTTTCAGCTATTATATCACTCTTATTCAATCATCATATCATCTGTCAGGGCCTCAGCATTAATATCTACTAAGAATATTGCTCTATAAATCTTGTTCTGTATTTCTTCAACATCCTGACATCACTTCCATTAGTTGTTATTGATGATGATAATGGATTCTTGTCTTAAGAGAATCTGACTGATTTTAGACTGATGATGCCATGAAATGAAGATTTCTTTGGGCTGAATGAAGAGAGTTTTCAAATTCCAAGAAATAGTTTGGCATCTTTGTACAGATTAGTCTATTTGACTGCTCTGGAGCTAGAGAACTTGGAAATTTGTAAAATTAATAATAATGCTTTGCTGAATTTAGTCATCAGTCTGCCTCATCTTCAATGTCTTTTGTTAGGAACAAGATCATTTTGGGAGGAACCTTTAAGAGCCACTCTATGAAGGATATCTCTTATCTTGCGTCATTGTTCTTATTTAAAAATGCTTGTTTTCTCTTCAGTTGCAATCTAAGACATCATAGCATGGAACCTGCATACAGCAATACCCTCATCACTACATTACAGATTGGATTCTCACCTCTCCATATTTCTTTCACAGTAGTAGCATTTTTTTCCTATTCTTTGCCTAATCTTAATATAATCATGGTGGAGCTCAGAGAATTCCATAGCAAACATTCCTGGAGTAGAACTAATCTTACTCTTGCTGACTGTAACATTAGGATTCAGGGATGAGGCAGGATTTTGGAGTTGACCAATGAGTTTGTAAATGTTTGATCCAAACTATTTTATTTGCTATCCATAATTTCAGTATATCAATCAGCTAGTATATAAACTCTATATAGCAAAAATATTTTTGATTGCTCTACCTTCAGCTATCTTGATCTAGTAAGATTTGATCATTCTATGAATCTGGCTGTTTTTTCAACTTATTTGGTTAATTTCTCCATCACACCCCAGGTTAGATGCTCTATTATATTCTTTAGACTAGGCTGAATCATGAGAACTAGTATCTTCAAGTAGAATGAGTTAGTGTCATTGTCATATCCCGTGTTCCGGACCCGGACCTATCACACTCATCATTTCCGGATTTCCGGATCCAGCCGACTTCTATGTATCGTCCGGATCCGACCCGCGTCTAACTTCCGTGCCTTATCCCTTTGGTATTTCCCTTATCAGTTAGTACGCTTTATTTTCCGTCCCTTATTCATTTCCGTCTTCATTTTACTAAGTTCCGATAGACTAGTGATAGTCGTCCCATATGTTTTCTTCATAGCTTTACATAGCTTCGCACTGCACTTACTGTTCTCCGTTATGTCCTCAGTAGTATATAAACCTCTGTACAATCTCTGTAGTTTCCTCAGTTCGAATATCATCTTAGACTCTGCTCATTCTCTCCTCCGTCCGACTTGAGCTTCTCTCTCGTCGACCGACGCTCGTCTTAGGATTGACTCCTATAGACTTGTCACCTCCGCCTCTACCTTTGGTAGTCCTCCGTTGTTTCCTTTCTAGTTCGGACTTCATCCAGATTAGTCTTATCTCTTGTTCCCAAACGTCCGCCGGAATTCCCGCGCATCGGACATCGGACTCCGGACATCGCCCGACGCCCTCCAGACATCGTCCGGTAACCTTCGGACATTGTTCGACAGCCTTCGGAAGTTAGGGGCACGTACTCGGGTAAGGGGCGCAGCGCACGAGTTGAAGCCAAGCCCTTCGGATCCGACCCTTGAGCACGTTCTTAACAGTCATATTCCGTGTTTCGGACCCGGACCAATCACGCAATCATCTCTGGACTGATCTGCACAGACCCATATTACATTTAACCTACTGTGTACAAAGATTACCAGGTTTTTCAGAGGATGGGGCCTAGGGGATGACAACCAAGGCCAGGGACTTGGATGCAGACTGCTTTTTCATATCATTCAAGCGGATGAAGAATATCATGCTAGATTCATGGAAGGGTTTAAGTACCTATAGGTCAGCTGTAGAGACTGTAACATTTGAGGTCAGAGATACTGTGCTCATCAAACCTTAAAGCTTGTTGTGATTGCTGTCGCAAATACCATGGACCTTCCAGAGTGGATGATGACTAGACAAGTGCAAAGAAGACTTGTTACGTACTATTAAATAAAGCCCTTCACCTAATACACACTTATGTGCTGCAAAGGAATGATTCAAACCAATTTCCAGCCATACATGATGCAATAGGTCAAGAAAATTATACATGCAAGTCTCAAGGAAGCCAAAGAGGGCCTCAAAGAGCAACCAGACATGATTGATACTGACAACTTAAAGTTTGCGACAATGAGAGTCTCATCCTTCAACTTTAATTGAGCAGGCCCACAGATATGCTAACTACCACAAACACACAATCTTCTTGGACAAGAAAACAGTGCATTTTACTTCCTCATATGATTTGCAACTCATTATCTGCTTAGTTGTTGGCCATACTATCTATTTATACCATTCTTTACTCCCTTCAACACATCACCCTTGACTAGCACTCTCTCAGGTTACTTCTCCTTGGGACAAGTTACCAGTAATTCATCTTGCTATTCTATATGATGGAGATGGCCAATGAGCACCCTCAACCTGTTCATATTCAAGAGTATTCAACTTCAGGCAACTCTATAGTGACTTAGTATTGGCATCCCTGCAGCTAACTATGTATCTGCCCTTGCCTTTAAACCTCTTCATGAATCTCTCTGCCTGGACTCCACCAACTCCTTCACATTAAGTTCAAGAACAGAACTAACATTATATCATGTTTGAGTCGTGTTGCAAGGTGCGCTGACTGTTGAGAGCTGATGTGGAAGTGGACAAGAATTCGAACATAGTTTTGTATTGCCAGTGAATGTTCTAAGACAGTATATCATATTAGGCCTTACAATTCTCAAATACGACTTCATTTAGTGTGCATGTCATATGGGGGTTGTGCTAAGTTAGTGGTGTATGTCTTGTGCTCTTGTGACTCCAAGATAATGATAATCTGATTGAATTTGACCTAACCTCTTTTTCCAGTTTTTTAAACTGACCCTCTATTATGCATCATAGTAATGCCTTGGGACTGTATTCTGGTTTGTGTTTCTTTTGTTGCCTCCAAACCAGTGTTGACCAGGGGACCAATATATCAGGGTACTACATTAAGAATCATATTCAGTATTTGGAAGACAGGTAATGGTCAAGGACCTGTCAAATGTTGATCAGGTCAAATAAACTCTGGGAAATGGATACAATATCATTGCAGAGCCCTCGATCCCTTAGTATTGCCAAGTGATAACTTTTGACGACATTAATTCTATCGTGCAGACATGGTGTAGGCCTATGAGAATGATGAAGAAACTGGTGTCACTTTCAGAGAGACTGGATTTTCTCATTCAGACGTCTTTGTGACAACCAAGTACTCTGGTACAAACAGTCACAACATCCTGATTTCCATCAGGAACAGTTTGCACAGAGTATGTTTTCCTTTAGTTTAGAGCCAGTGCTTTTGTGATATTTGCTGCCACATAGTTTGGGGTATCGGACATTGACCTCTATCTAGTTCACTCCCTGCACCTGGCCCTACCCAACATTCCCGCATATTACTGGATGAACCAAAGCTAAATTTAGATTGAGTGAAAATATGGCATGGATTCTCCTTCATCCATATGTCTATCAGTGACAGAAACCTATCTTTAAGTATGCTACAAAGAATGGAATCATCACTGAGGCCTACCAGTAGGTGTTCGCTGTAGAGACTTGCACCTCTCAATGCCAGATATATGGCCTTATTACCCATTCAATTCCCTACATGTATCAGCTCTTATCTGAAGGACCAGTCATTTGCGCTCTCGCGCATACGCCCTACGTACACGCCTCACTTGCGCATCTTACACACACTCGCGCCGTTCGCACGCATCCCCTTAGGCCTTCACGCTTCTACTGGCTGTCCATCTGTCCTTTGTCCTTGCTGATTTACTGGTGCGTTATTCTTATCTCTTTCATTAAATTAATGAACCTTCGGTCCAACCTCCGCGCTTACATACAGAGTCTATTTAAACTTAGAATATATTTAGAGTTGATATGGTTACTCGCTTCGGGACCACGCTCGGAAGCGCGCCGCATAGCGTAATCTCCCTTCTTAAATAGAGGGAGGGTTCTCTCAGTTCTGGTACTTACTTTCCCCTTATCTCAGTATACTGAAAAGTGTATAGCCCTCCTCAATACTAGAAATCTGATTATACTCCTCCATTGATTATCACCTGTGCTCCTGCTACTATCTTAAGGACACCTTCCCTCATCGCTCTAAGCGCGCCTCTGCTTACGCGCGCGCACCCCTCGCATCTCTCGCTCACGCATGCATCACACACGCCTTTGTGTGTGTTATATTCTCGCGCTTGCTAGCGCCCATCTAGTTGACAGAGTTTCCCTCCATCTTATTAGCGAGGAACTTCTCTCAGTAGCTGTCCTTTGGGTCGAGTTGTATTCTCGTATCCAGGTCTTGCTGTAGAGCCCCCATCTGTTCTTAGTGTTTTCACCCACAGTCAAGATTCCTCACCTTCAACTGGAGCTTACTGCGAGGGGAACAGTCAGCAAGATCTAGTTCTATGCATCTTCGCACTTAGCGCCATTTAGCGCATATAGGTCAATCTCTTTGCATTTTCACAAGCTAATCATTTTTAGTCACGCATTCTCGCGCCTTGCGTGGGTGCAATATTCCCACGTCTGTGCGCCTCACGTGCGTACCTTTCCCGCGCTTCAATGCCCTATAGAATGCCCATCCATGGCACAACAAATGCGCCCAAGTTCGATGGCACTACAGACAACCTCGCTGAATTCATTGACACATATGAGCAGCTCGCTGATGAAGCAGGACTCCAAGGACTTGACTGCATCAAAGGTATTATTTGCTACCTTGAGTGCGATGACCGAGAACTATGGGGAGGTATGCCCGAAGCGGCAGTAAGTGATTATGATGCATTCATGGCAGAAGTTAAGGTAATGTATCCTGGATGGGATGGTAAAAGATGCTATGCGCTTGCGGATCTACAAGCCATTGCGCACGAATACGCTAACAAACTGATGCCCTCTTGCACAGAACTAAGCAATTACTTGCGCGCATTCAGGAAGGTTATGCAGCCACTTATGGATGAAGACCGCATTGGAAAGGCCAAACGCGACCGCTTATTCATGGAAGGAATCCCTAGAGATGCTCAGGCGCAAATTTGCTTGCGCCTTATGATCAAGTTCCCAGACCACTATCTGTATGACCCATACCCAGTTATGGATGTCTTTGCAGCTGCGCAGTTCCTATTACCTGCGCGCGCTTCTCCCGCGACAAGCACACCAGTTAGCACGCCCATGGTAGTGCCATTTGCGAACTTAGTTACAGCGACCGTGCCAGTGCAAGCTATGGTGACTAAGTACAAAGATTGATACTACATGAGCCGCGCGACCCAGGATACGACCACTAGCGCTAGTGTGGCAGCTGGACTCTTCTATCGCGCATCCTCAGAAGTTATACTTAACAAAAAGCCACCAGTTTAATTCCTGCGCCTCGCGCGTGCGTTTTTCCTGTGCCTTCGCGCAATTCACGCACACCTGAACCATTAACTGCACCAGCACACAAAGCCATACCAGACTGCATTGCTTTAGATCACGAACTCGAATGCACGCTCATGAAACGCACCGCAGGCACCTCTCCATCATCACCAGCATCAATCACATCGCCTATAGTCAGGGATGACTCTAAACATCTATTGCACAATAATGCGCCCATCATGGAAGTTATTACCCCATCGCTTGAAACATGCTTGCCTACCACTATTGCATTGCTTAAGGAAGAAATCTCGCCAATCGCACCATCACCATCACTGCTATCGCCGCTCACATCATCAGAGGTCAGGGATGACCCTAAACATCTATTGCACCTTAGCGCGCCTATAGAGGAGCCTTCTACTGCATCAGAGGCTCAAGTCACACCTCACATCAACCAGAGTTTGCCTCTGGAAATTCCATCTGTCACTAACGTGCACGTGCACGTTGCGCTTTTTGCTTCTAGCGACTATCGCTTGCCAGTGAAGCATCCGTGCATCGCGCTGCCCAACCACTAAGCAGAGCATGTCTCAGGCGACCCTGGGGTGGCTCAGGTGCACCACATCGCACCTAAGGACGCGCAATGCGTGCGCCTAGAGGTATTGTATATTTACCCTTGTCTCATTTCACGCTTTTTGTCTTTTTCATGTTTAAAGCTCTTAAGGAGCTATATGACAATTCCAAACACTTTAATTTCATCTTCGCACCACCCTTGGTTCATGCGCCATGATTGCGCGCATCATGTGATAATTCCCACGCCTCGCGCATTTATCATCTTAGCAGAGTTTCCATACTATTGCATTTCTATCGTTTGTTAAGACCGTGCACAAAGGGTAGGACTGATTCCGAGGGGCTTGGCTTCAGCTCGTGCGCTGCGCCCCTTACCCGAGTATGTGCCCTTAATTTCAGAATGATATCCGAAGAAAGTCCAAGGACATCCGAAGCGTGGGAAAGCTCGGAAGGACTTTCCGGACAAGTGCAAGTAACTTCCGGACAAGTGCAGGAAAGTTCCGGAAATTATGATGAGGTTTCGTCCTGATACGGATATGTGTAATGGCTACTTAGGACAAGTCCTAAGTAGAAGCAAACAGAGGAAAGGCTGCAAGGACAAAGTCCGAAGCAGAATAGGTCCGGAGGACCACGGGAAAGTTTTGGACGAATGTCCGGAAACTTTGGAGGATCGGATAAGTGGATGAGCGGAGGATTGGATAAGCGGAGCTCTGGCCTAGGGAATTTCTCCCTAGGCCTGAGATGGATATTGACTTAAGTCGGAAGACTAGAACTGATATGAGGACTTAGAATGAGATCTAGTGCGAGGACTAATATGATATTCAGACTGAGGAATTACAGGACATATACAAGAGTTTATATACTAAGGAAATAATGGAAAGATCAGTAAGCAAGTGTCCAAGGCTATGTATGAAGCAATAGCAAAGTTATCAAGCGCGAGTCGGAAATGAAGCATAGGTTAACAGATCAGTAAGCATACCGGTAGTAAGTATAACCGAGATACCGAGGACAAGGAATACCGAATAGAGGAATAGGCTGTGTTAACGTTATATGCACAGGAATGAATTAAGAAGCTTATCGGATATCGGATTGGAAGTGGATCTATACATCGGATTGGATTGGATGTCCGGATGAGACGTGTGGATATATGGGATATGACATTAGGGTGATGGGACAAAGGATGAATGATGCAGGCTAGCTGAGGTATGGAGGTAAAGGGATCTGGATGTGGATGTGTGGATGTGGATGTGCAGAGGTGCAGGGATCCGGATGGATAGAGGACTGGAGACATGGATAGGGTGTCCGAAGGTCCGGATGAGGCGTGGGAACATTGTCGGATGTAGGTCCGGAATACAGGACATGACATCATTTCTCCCCTTTTAAATCACATTTCTGTCATTCAACATGAAATATATTCCAATCAGCCATCCAGGTGCGACTTAGGCATGCGCCTGACACATACATATGCGCCTAACCTCCCCATCATCATCTTTAACTTCGCACTTCCCACATTTATTCACATTCTTCATGTTTTTGCTTACCATGTCAATTCCGTTCCTGCACACCCTGATGTGCACTATTCTCTTTCACCTATGCGCCTATTGCGCCTTGATAAACCACCCTTACAGCCCATTTGCGCAACATTTGCGCCTAATTCCACGCTATATACATCTCTCGCTAACACATTTGCAGAGAAATGGCTGTTCCTCGTGTGTTCAGCCAATATAATCAAATTCGCGCGAAATCGCCCCAAGGCACGCACATCGTGCACATCCTATCAGCTTGTAGAGCACTTTTACACCCCTTGCAGCGCCTCCCATTGGCGCACCTTCAACCTGCAGCGCATTGTGCAGGAATTCATTCTGCCGGTTACTAGCCCACCTTGGAGTCGCAACCAAAGAGGCTTGATGAAGAGGAACCAAGCACCCCAAGCGCGCCAGCCTTGCGCCTTCTATCCCTTGCCTACACCACCTACACCACACACTCCAAGCACTTCAGCTGCACATCAAAGAAAAACATATACCATTGCTGTTTCATAGGATACCGTTTGTTTCACCCTGGGTTTCGTCCAGTGCTCTTTCATTTTTATTTTCTCTCATTATAACACCGTCCAAAGGACTAATAACACACTGATATATATGCATATAGGAATCGCCTAGAAGAACATAAAAGAAAATCAACAAAACAACCTTGGATCGTGCCTGCCTAGCTCAATAGGATATTAATTTCTCTTTGCAGGCATGATGCAGCACCATGCTCTTTTTACCTTAGAACACGCACATATGCATGCAGTCTTCCCACGCTCACGCGCACACGCGCACTTCCCACGCCTTACTCATAGGAAGGTGTAGATGTCGACAGCTGCACAAAGAAGACAAGTCGGATAGGACATCCACAAAGTTTACCATTTTCCCTTCATATTTTCACATATAGTTTTACTCATGCTGTTCAAACCTTTAGCACCTAATATTTAGCGCACCTAGCAGGACTTTGTTTGGACATGGATTGGATTGCTCCTGGACCGCGCCACTTCACATCATACCCATGCATGCATATTTGACTCCAAGATCATTGGGCAACAACTCGTGGTGTCCCCACAGAATACAGCACATGCGACACTCACACGCATTCTCTTGCCTTGTGCGCGCGCACTTTCCCGCGCTTCACGCCATATGTGCGCATCTCGCCTGCGCTTCATGCACCACAGCCATATCACTCTTGCATCATCACAGCTGTCATCATAGCCTCACGCCCATGGCGCATTATTCACATCAGAGTCACCCTTGCAATTCACCATGTTATACTTCATTCCCGCACCTCTGCGCCTAATGCACATACATTCCCATGCACCACGCAATGCACAGGCAACTTCCCGCGCTTCACACATACCATGCGATCTATTCCTGCACTTGCACGTTCACCTCCCAACAACCCAAGCATCATACATGCATCGCACTTGCATACTATCACTCGAGAGCCTCACCACACGTGCGCTGAGTGGGGACACTCAGAATTTAAGTCCCTGGGAGATGTAGAGACTCATGCCTCTCATGGTGTGATATGGCAGTTTTCACTAGGGAGTACATGACACAAACTTGTAGCATCACTCTGCATGCTATACGCAGCTATTCCTATATGAGGCACAGCTTTCCCACACAATGCGCAACATGTGTGCACACTTCCCGCGCTTCACGACATATATGCGCACGTGCTTTCCCACGCTTGAGCACCCTGTAGCGCCAGCCATCCAGAAGCATCCATCCACTGTCCACCGAGTTCTCTAGTGCGTGTATTTCTATTTTCCATATTTACATATCATTCCACCTCTATTTTTATCATGGACCCTTACTTACATATATCTTTACATACCTCACTCGGTAGTGCTTCGGCTCCACATGACGGCGCTTAGGTGCCATACTTAAGTGCTAGCATTACATACTATTATGGACTTTCTGACTTACCAACTTTTGCCTTTCTACCTTTCTAACTTACCAACTGAAAGTCGCAGTAGCAATCTATTCTCTGACAACAATCAGTCTCACCTTGCACTCGTATCTCTTGTCTAGTATCTAATCACCACTTAAGCAAACTCACTCTTACTCTCTCTTGTTTCTGCATACACATGCACGCTTTCCTGCACTTCGCGCAATACGCACACGCATTCCGACGCCTTCTCGATTCGCATTGGCCGACCAGTAGTGCCTTCAGCGCCTACTACTAGATCTTAGCTGCACTCGCTTCCCCTTTAGGGTCGAACGCACTTGTTGTCTCAAGTATAGCAGACTAGGCAACACGCGACCTTACAACATTTATAGATACAGTCTGGAGCCTCGTTTGTTCCTCTCAGTATTGTTGTTTCTACATCGCGCAGAAGTCACATCCATGAACCTAACCTGATCATAGGCTTTAACCATGCATTTTTTTCAGGCTGCTGCTACAAACACCTTCTTGGCACTTTTGGTTGGACAAAATCTGATAGATTTGAGGTGATTAAAGTTGGATTTGTCATCTGCAGCCTCTGGGTGAACCTTGACTGCAATTCACATTGTGTCGTTGATGTATTTCTGGCAGCACTCAAACAGTATCAATGTTCCCATGATCATCCACATCATTACCTTATCAATGTGATTGTCTCAGTGTCTGTGGTTTTGTCAAGGCCATTTAAAATGGGACACATCTAGCATCTACCAATCTTAACCTCTGCTGCCAGGCTCTCTTCCAGCATCATACTCATCAAAAGGATCATACATTCACTCTATTCAGCTATGTGGTGTCGAGGGCAACTATGTTTTTAAAAAAAAAATCTATTTGAGGTGAGATATCCTACTTTACATATGCCTCAATGGTGATTGACCTGCATTGGTCCTCCATTTCCTCCTACCATTTAGGCATTGATAAAACAATTATCCTCTAAGTGAATGGTAAAGGGTTGGAATTTGACAGCCCAGGAGTGCACCTTTTTTGAAATGTACAGATTCAAAGTATAATAGGTAAGCATCTGATTCTTTTCCTTAGGAGGGGTGTGTCAAACATTGGTATTTGGTAGTAGATGGAAAAATTTGATGTTTGTTTTGAGACTATCAAACAATGGTCTTCAGTTAACTTATAGGGTCGCTTGGTCTAATGTAGGTGTTTGAACCGAAAGTTTGAATCACATTGTCTATTAGGAGTAAGTGAAGCCATTGAATTTGTCATTGAAAGTGATGACCAGGTTTGTTACAGTGACTTCAGTGACCAAGTAGTACAGGTGACTTCAGTGACAGAGTATTACGGATGGCTTCAGTGACAGATGTACTACATATGGGTAACCAGAGTGATTCTAGCAACCATGAAGATTGCCCCTATCATCAGATCAGCACAAGGTAAGATACCAGTTCCCATGCATGGACTTATTCATCATTAATCATTATTTACACAAGAAATATGAAACCAAGCTCACCTTATTAGTGCAACTTTGTTTTGTTTGTTGGTGCTGTTCTAACTGTTTGCTTGCAACAGGTTGCCATTGCTGAACTTTGGGCAAGTCGATTTATTTTCTCTGAATCACATCTATTTACAGTGTACATACACAATTTATATACAGCTGAAAAGGGTATGCAACAATATAAATTGTAACATAAGGTGTGATATTGAGGGCAAAGGTTAATAGAAGTATGTTACAGTCTCATAGCACTTGAAGTGGTGCTGTATTACCTAAATACCTACAATAGGTCACCTGTAAATTTCTATGATCACCAGAACCATAATCTCTCTAGGACTGTATTGTATATCATTTTGCTACTTAATATGATTATAGTCTTTATCAGTCAAATTTGTCTTCCAACAATGAGCCTAATCACTCATTTAACTACACCTTACAAGGGTAGCCACATTCATATGGTGGTGTATCACTTTAATGATGACAAGTTCACTGTTAGGAGTGATGCAAGCATGACATAAACTATAAATGCAAGAGGATCCTACTGGAATTATATTGATGGCTCTATTGGTGACCTGTAACTAGATAGTTTTTATTTGTTCATCTGGAAAAGATGCACTCAAATTCATCAGCCAGCTGCAAGGTCCACCTTGGATTTCCAGTGCTAAATAGTCCAATACCCATGCCTCATTTCATCTCATTGATAAATTACCCTAATTGTCCATCAGGACTATGCATGATACCAACATTCAGTCAGACCATGAGTCTTAAGGAGCTGGGTGCATTAAGAAACTCTTTCTCAATTCCTATGAGTTGACTCAATATGGTTATTGCAAAGGATTCTAGTTCTTGATCTGCTCGGCAGCATTTACAGATCATGCATCCTATAGGATCCATGATGTCATCAAAGACAAAAGGTTCTCTAATACGCAGGTTGGACCACCAGAATAATCAGGTCATGGCTGTCAGTCAATTAAAGAACTAACCTCATTTCTGCCAGAGTCAGACCTACATCTCTATGCAAGAAGACCAACTACTCTTGTCTATTTCCAGGAGCTGCATGTACAACCTACAATAGCTGATAATCCACTAAGACAATCCATCACTCTTCTAACTTCTGAAGAGTGGGCACATATGACTGCTTTAGCCAGCAGAAGTGACTTTTGTCTAGTGGTAGATTGAACAGATCCCCTTTGCCTGGTAATAAAACATAATAGTTGCAATTACTGCCCTCACACTTTAGAATCCAGCCTTTGAAGGATTGTGAGACATTGATGTGAGAAAGGATTGTATTCTATTTGAGTCCGAGGCACGAGGACATAGATAGAATTAGGTCTATGTGGCGAAACGGTTCTTTTGGTTTTCCCACCTTCTTGCTTCCTACTACAATGTTAGTACTCGCAACCACTCCGCTCCTAGACTACGCTCTCCGTTCGTCGCATTCTTTCCGTATACCAGAATTTCGATTATTACATCTAAAATGCCGAGGATACGAAACGACCCAAATCTCAACATTTGCCCGGACTACGCATCGGAGGTTTTTGCGAACATCCGCGCTCAGCTAGTCAATGAGAACACGACCGAAGCACAAGCAATGCAATTGCTTCGGAACATCTGGGAAGTGAACAACGACGCAATCAAAGTGCTTTGGCAACAGCAAGTAGATGAGGATAGGGAACGTCAGCAACAGCATCAAAGGATAGACGAAGACGAGCGGGAGCGGCTTGAACAAGTGAGGATTGAGGAAGAGGAAGCGGCGCGCAAAGAAGAGAGGAAAAAGAACAAATACAAATTCATTCCCATTCTCGAGACTGGAATACCAGACGAACCGGCCATCACACCATGTTCTTACGCTCTAAAGAAACTGGACAAAGGCGAGTACGTGGAATTATGGTATTTCACTAACGACGGCTTGGACGAAGCTAGTATAAAGAAGACGATTGACGACGACGCCATGATTCTTTCGACTCTGGCTGATGGCTCCACAGCCTGGGTCTCTTCAGCGTCTACGCGAAGCGCACGTTCGGTGATTAACGACGAAAATTTACCTTTTGAAGAGTTCTGTCAAGCCTGTCCGCGCTTTCTGACGGCAATAGAGGAGGCAGATTGGCCGCAAGACAGAGTCCGGATGATGGCTCGGTTCTGGATGAACATTCAAGTTCACAAGTTTCGCTCACTCAGAGACCCCATAGCTCAGAAGTCGCTCCTGGTCTACCAGGCAGAGCAACGGAAACGGTGGCATATCACAGCAAAGTCCTCTGTCGGACCATATGATCTTTCAGACGTCAATGAGAAGGTTCTCAAAGACACGAGGGACAGAGTATATTGGGATGAGCGCAACAAGAGAGACAACGAACGTGATTACAAGGTCAGGATTCGCTTGGAATGACAAGTAACGATCAAGCTAACCATCTCGTTTTTCCTGTTTTATTTCATTTAAAATCAAAACAAATATGTCAAACCTGCTACACGCTACACGCCGCACGTTGCACGTCATACATAACTTGCTACACGATGCGCATCGCACATCGCACATTATATGCTGCATGCCACACTATATGCTACATGCTACATGCTACATGCCTCATGCTACGCATCACATCGCCCGCTGCAGACTGACCAACACGTCAGTTCCTCTTCGAGACATCGTGACTGGAAAGAGCCAACCAAGCGTGCTCATTCACCAGAGCACGCGAGCAAGGCCAAGAAACC
Source organism: Suillus plorans (assembly GCF_016647745.1). Lineage (NCBI taxonomy): Eukaryota > Fungi > Basidiomycota > Agaricomycetes > Boletales > Suillaceae > Suillus > Suillus plorans. The sequence goes on from NW_024537517.1 coordinate 58,194, forward strand.
ACGTCAGGATTTTTGTGCGGGCGCAAGCGGAGGAGTCCTCTCCGCTTGCGCCGTTTGCCTCGGACGAAATCCTCATAGGATTATCGAGTGCAAAGCGTCCAGAACCTGGGACGATGCATTCGAAACTCTTTGTGCACGCATTGGCAAGATCCTCACGATGCGAGACGGCAAGGCCATCTGCAGCGATTGGCAACGCGTCAACGGATGCTCAGAAGTCACACACGACCGACGACATTTCTGTTCTGGATGTGGTGCCTCCACTCATGGAGCTCAGACGTGCCCTCGAGCGCAGAGAGCATAAAGCGCTTACCCCGTATGATGCGGAGGTGTGGACTTCGAGGCTGGCATCAGTCGGTCTTTTGGGCAGGTACTCTCACATTCCGGATGGGTTACGTCAAGGCTTTCGTCTCGATATTCCTAGTATTAGAGTCATGCAGATTCCGCCGAACAAGCAATCCATTGTTACATATCAACGAGAATTCCTCACCATTGTGCAAACTGAGCTTAAAAAAGGAAGATATATCGGACCGATGCGAGCAAAAGAAGTCGAAGAACTCATCGGCCCCTTTCAATCGTCTCCCTTCTCCATCATCCCTAAGCCAGGTCGCCCAGGACGCTACCGTATCATTCAGGACTATTCATTTCCTCACATCGTATCCCCGAAGTTTCCCAACATATCCATCAATTCATACATCAATCCGGACAATTTTCCCAGTACCTGGGGAACTTTCCACGTCACAGCGCTTAAAATCAGTCGTCTGCCGCTCGGCTCACAGATCGCCATCAGAGATGTATCAGAAGCTTACCGCACTGTTCCCATACATTCCTCACAATGGCCAGGTTCGGTTGCGCGCATCTCAGATGATCTTTTCTGCATTGACACATGCATGTGTTTTGGTTTGCGACCTTCAGCCGGAGCATACGGTTCTCTTGCCGACGCCGGACTCGATCTATTTCATTCACGCGGAATTGGTCCCGTATCGAGATGGGTCGATGACCATTTATTCATACGCATTCTCAAACAACACATTGCAGCTTACAACGAGAAACGGAGAGCTTGGCACCGGGACATCATTAGCAGAGGAGAACATCGTGATGGCGGTAGAGTATGGTTTGGCGGCTTCGTTTTCGAAGACGGTACTTTGGAAGAGTTTGAAGAAGATTGTCGTTTTCCGATCGTGGACCTTTCGGAGACGTCATCGAGATCAAGCGATGACGCAAGGTTCTCTTTCAACCTATCGGACGTTGATGAATTTTCAGAAGATCTCAACATACCTTGGGAGCTACCCAAAGACAAGCCCTTTGCCTATGTCAACCCATACATTGGGTTCATGTGGAATCTCACACAGGATAAGGTCTATCTCGACGAGGAGAAGAAGGCGAAATACTTGGACGCAATCAGAGGCTGGGAGACGCGCGACTCACACGTGCTTAACGACGTACAACAGCTATACGGTAAGCTGCTGCATACCACGCTTGTCGTACCACGAGGGCGCGCTTACCTCACGTCGCTCGAAGCAATGCTGTGTCTCGCTTTCATTAAGCCTTTTATCCCACGGAGACCCATCAAAAGACTGGATGCGGACTTACTTTGGTGGAAACATTTGTTGCAGAGTTCTTTCGTTGGTCGGCCAATACCCAAACCCCTCACGCTTTTTAACCCAGAAGCTTACTCGGATGCCAGCTCTGGATTCGGAATCGCCATCACCATCGGAGTCAGATGGAGAGCCTGGCATTTGCGGAAAGGATGGCAGACCCTCGACGGAAAAAGGGACATTGGATGGGCGGAAGCGGTCGGGTTTGAGCTACTCATTCTCTACCTTATCAGCATGGGAGGACCGCAACGCAACTTCAAAGTATTCGGCGACAATCAAGGGGTTATTGAAGGATGGAGAAACGGTCGCAGCAGAAACACGGCAGTCAACGAAGTATTTCGTAGAATCTTCTCTGTTATCAACGATTCCGCAGCATCGTATTCATTCCATCCTACCTACGTCACCAGCAAAGCAAATCCCACGGATGATCCTTCCAGAGGGGTCTACGGTAGCGCAGAACATCTACTGCCGAATCTCCACATCCCCAGTGCACTCGAACCCTTTATCATCGACCCGTTCATTGCATCCACAGACCCGAGAGAGTACAGTACGGACAGAATTCCATCAGATACCCTCGAGGATCTTACTCTCGACGGTGCCGTCGGCACCGTCGAGAAAGCCGCAGGAACCATTAATGACGCCCTCTATCACATCCACCTGAGCCAACAACGCATCGGCGAACATCTCACGTTTTAATGCATCACTTCCTCTCGACACTATAGCAAAACCCTCACCATATAGAACAGGTCTGACGCCAGCTCCCTCTCAACTCCGACCGCACTGTCTAGCGAGGGATAGATTGAGACTTTGGTTCCCATTGGAGACCAGAGTACCCACAGGGACGGACGGACATCATTTGGCCATCTCAGAAGAGGACTTGCAGAGGGTCCTTACCGTGATGAACATGTCCTGGGCGCCAGGAACCAGGGAGTGTTACGGGGCAGGTCTTCTGGTCTTTCATGTGTTCTGCGACGAACGAAACATACCAGAAGACCAACGATGCCCAGTAGACACTCGCATCATGTTGAACTTTGTAGCGAGTTGTGCGGGAACTTACTCGGGAAAAACCTTAGCGAACTACGTATATGCGGTGAAAGCCTGGCACACACTTCATGGACAATCTTGGGAGGTCCAACAAGATGAACTCAAGGCGGCATTGGATGGAGCTTCGGAGCTAGCTCCAGACGCAGCGAAACGCTCGAAGCGGGATCCATTTACAGTCAAATTCATTCTTGATATTCGCTCTCATCTAGATGTATCAGCTCCCCTCGATGCCGCAGTGCTCGCGTGTTTAACAAGCGCCTTTTATGCCTTATGTCGGGTAGGAGAACTCACTGTCAAATCCATGAAGACTTTTGAACCGTCGAAACACGTCAAGCGGTCAAATGTACAAATGGATGTCGAAGATAGGCACGGGTTGAGGGTAACCAAAATTTTCCTACCACGAACCAAAGCTGCGGTCGCAGGGGAGGGTGTATTCTGGGCACAGCAGAAAGACGCTTCAGACCCTAAAGCCGCTATGCTCAATCACTTCACAATTAACGATCCGCCGCGAGATAGTCATTTGTTCGCCTGGAAGCACAAGAAGGGCATGAGGCCTTTGACGAGATCAGAATTCTGGAAACGGATTAGTGGGATAGTCAAGAGAGCGGATCTAGGAAATCTCAAAGGCCATGGGCTTCGTATCGGAGGTACCTTGGAATATCTGCTGAGAGGAGTTCCCTTCGACGTAGTCAAATCGATGGGTAGATGGTCGAGCGAAGCATTCACCATATACCTACGCAAGCATGCGTTAATCCTGGCCCCGTATCTTCAGGACTCACAAGCGCTGGAGCCGTTCACTCGCTATACAATGCCAATGATACATTAACAAGGTGAGTTTACACAATTCACTCTTCTCCTTTCGAATCGGGAGTCCAGGCTGCGCCTGATGCGTCGCAGTGCTCCTTGTGTCTGGGAATCACGGCTCATCTGGACTTCCTTCACAGGTTCGAAACGGTGTTTCGGGTCGTAAAACCCTGCGGGTTTTAAGCCCAAATAGCTTCTCAAGTCTCTTGGACACTAGTCGTACAAATCAGATATCATTAGCCGGCTAATATAACTGTTTTTCTTCGCATTAACACAAAGACCAGCAGCTACACATAGAGTATAGTTTGAGGTCTGGGAGAATTGACCATCCCAAAGGAAATTTGGTCCATGTTGATAATTATATTAAATTTTAAGGAGGCACCTTTCACTGTTCCCTTGAGCAGTAGGAGTATTGCACTTGATTGAAAGAAACTGTGGTGGTCTGTAGTGATGTTGGTCACACATTCAGGCAGGAATAGAAAGGTATAATCCTTTCTGCCTCAATTTCCGGGTAGGCGCTTCCTCAATGATATCTAGGAAGAATTGCTCGTAAAGTTTTGCAGCACGTTGATCAGCTGTGAGATCCCCTTTCTTATCATCCTCTTTCTCATGAAGGTCTTGTTCCTTACCCCCATTCAAGATATGTAGTTCTACATCCCTACCTACCAAGTAAACTGGAGGTTTGAAGCGAACACCAACAATCTCAGTGCTGAGGTGCAAGCACTATCGATTTGGCTCTCTTACATCATCAATATTGCAAGTTTTATGCTTATGATTAGTTGTTCATTCTGGGTTGGAGTGATATCAGCTGGATGAAGCTATGATCCAAGAGAATGAGGCTTTGATGTCGTTCATGGAGTGCACCTGATAAATGCGAGTCATAGACTCTGAGTCAAATGTGTGCTAGAGAGGCAGTCAAAGAAATTTCCAGTTCAAGTGGGAATTAAGGACAATATCACAAATGAAATAGGTGCTGCTATCATATAGAATGGACAGAGCTGGTGAGTCTTCATCCACATCATTGGGATCTTCGAGGACCTATTAGCAGGCAGTCTCAATAAAACTCTCTCATCCAAAGCCCTCAGCAGAATGAGTAAAGCAGGCATTAAGTATATAAATGCAGACAGCCCCAAGTGTCAATGTAGCATTCAGAACACGTGACCTGGCATTTACTTTGGACAAATCTACAAGGACCAAATGAATGGCAGCAAGATAATAATATATGAAGTACCTGGGACATATTGGCTCAAGGATAAAACAGGATGTCATGAGAATGTGTACTTACTACCACTTTCTTTTGTTGATGACAATGATCTAGCACTGAACGAGGTCCTCTAGAAGAGTAGGCAGCCAGTTCAAGGTCTTGTCTAGTAAGATCCAAATCTCAAGGTGGGCACAACTGTCATGACCATCGACCACTCCATCACCAGTGCATTCAAAAAATATGTCACTTATGATATCCAAGTCTGATAAAATCTTCTCCTGCGTCTTCTTCTCCAGAAGCTCTTTGGCTTAACACCATCAGAAGACTCTAGGGCTCTTTGAATACATCACATTTTTTTAGTGCAATATGCCTGAATATATAATATGTCATCTGCATGGGTAACAGTGATTGTATTTGCATGAAAGCTGGTGAATCTTTTGATTTGTAAATAGCAATGAATATTGAACACTGACTTTTTCTTCATTAAGTGATTGATGTGATCAGGGCCTGTGTCAGACATAAGAAAGTTGAGGATTTCTTGGTGAGGAGCTTGCACTAGTTGACACTATGGCCTGACAAGCCAATTGTTAGTGCAAAATCCACATGCTACTATCGAGAATCCAGGTATCAATCATTAACATGCTCAAATACTTCATTGAGGGCCATATATCTTGCAGCTGCAACCTCTCCATTATGCATAGCAGTGTTCTTCTTTCATCATAACTCATGCACAAATAATGCATCATTGAACTCGTCCTTTTTCTCTCTAAGTTTTGTAAGCAATGAGATTGCAAGCTACTCCAAAATGTGCCATGCAACATTGATAGTGTTGAATGCGAGAGAGCTGGTAGATGTTCTAGCATGAGTCAAGGCGACATTATAAGAGGTGGGCCATCTATCTTTATTTTAGGCAAATATTGTATCATTGTAGAATGAAGGCAGTGGTTATATATAAGCACTAACTCCTCTTGAGACAGTCTGACCCGAGATGGGTCTTCAGACACTATAGTATATAATCTGGGGAAAAAAATCCTGACAATGTGCTACTGTTCTACTTTCCCCAAAGGGATATTGAGAATTTTGTGCATGGAGACCTGGATCTCGGCACCCTAGTTCAATATGGTCAGGATCCATAACTACTAGTCACTTAATTGGATGTGTTTTACCTCATCGTCATATGCACGACTATTGAGATAGTTGTCCTTAATCAATGTCTCCTTAAAAGGAGGAATGGGCCAGACCAACAATATTATTATATCAGGCAATGAACGTGATTCTAGGTCATATTATCCCCACAGGTTAGTGATGCTGTCAATCTCAAATGAGGTAGCCTAGAGTATCTGATGTCTTTGATGTGTTGGGGAGGTCTATTGATCCGCAGGCCTACTGTCATCAAGGCTAGATGTCCTTCAAATTCTAGATGAGTCTTTAATTTTTTTTTTCTGGTTATGGGAAATATGAAGTTTAAGGCCTAATATAGATCGCCTTAGGTCATACCTCAGGGCTACCCATAGTTAAATTAAGAAATACAATGGCCCTTCAGGCATTCTAGGACCTGTTGCTGTTGTCTCCTCCTCCAAGACACACAAATAGCCAAAGAAAGATCAAGTCTCCATCGTCCTCTATGATCCCGCAGAAGTCTATACTGTATATTATTATTGACTTTGTCGTTTGCTTCTTGTTCATATATGTATTCTAATGTCTTGTAGATTCATCCTTTTCATTCATGCTTGGTGTCTCTGCTTTTCTCTACCTGAAAGTTACTGGTACTGACTTCAGGTACTCCACTGTCCACTATCTTGTCTTTGTGACCGGATCGTCAGGACCGTTCCCATCCCTTATCACAGATAACGCACCAACATGTGTACGTATCTTGGCACCATGACTCATCTTGACTCATGCCACCAATGTGGCTTTTCTTATCTGTTTCCTCTGACTTGCACCTGCTGTGCATTGTATCTTTACCGTTGGATCGTTCCAATGTTTCTCGGTCTCATTCCACATTTGACCTCCCATCACTAATCAGGCTGTGTTGCTAGCGTACCTATACCCTTTCTATCTCCCCTTTACCCTTACCTACAGTACAGTAACCCAGCTCTTAACCCTTTTCCTTTACTATAAGTAGTCGGTCATCTTGTACTAGATTCTCTAACTTGAATCTACTCAATCTTCCCTCAAACATACTTTCTTTTGAAGCCCCCTCAGCTTCAGTCTCTAGTATCTTTCTTAGGTGCTCGTTGCGCCTAAGTCTACCTCAATCGATAGCCTCATCGTCGGACAAAACAGTCCACACTTTGAGCCTAGTGACTTCACATGACACACGTGTCTGTGATCGCTGCTGACTCGATGTCGCCAATCTCACTCACTATACCGGATCCTTCCGGTTACATCACAAACATTAGCAGATGACACCCCTCTTATGGCTCTGCATAACAGACCTATTTGAGTGTGTAACAGTTTTACTCTTCCTCTCCAACTTTAATTGACATCAGCCGTTTCTTGACCATGAAGTTTTTTCTCTCATTCTGCTTATACAAGTGAGTAGTTCTTTATCACAGTCAGGTTGGCCAATCATATATTCAAAAACCTGCAGTGAACTCTCAGGTAACAACCCTCACCTCTCCAAATATTCCACTTTACTCATCTCTACAAATGGAGCTTTAGTATTTTTAGGTGGGGGTGACACAAACCTTTACAGCCATATTCTGAACTAATCCATTCTTCAATGTCTTTGTCATCATTGTGTGCCACTCATCATTGAAACCTAAGATGAATGTTCTCAGTGATCCAGGATATCACTCAAGTTTGCTTGCAGTTTATAGATCAGTGTCTGTCAGGTAATTTCTTGCCCATGACTGCTCTTAGTATTGCTCATATCATTGAGTAAATTTTTATATTTATTCACGAATATCACCTTGACATTGCACGTGCACATGCTGTTGGAACCACTTCAGTTAGTATATCTTACATCTTTGGTATCTCTGCCAACTCTCAAGGTTCTCAAAACTCTCCACCTTCGCTACTTTGACTGGCTTCACAACATCAGAAATCGCTATATCCCTATCAGTGACATCATATATCCTGCCACCACAAGAAAGACAGTTGTACCCTTTCAGAATTTCAATTGATGTATGGGGGTGAGGACCAACTCATCCAGGCTCTTACAAGCACTAAGGTGTCTCATATCAAGGGAGAGTTCGGTTAAGTTGTCTTTGTCTTCTCTGGACAAGGCAGCTATTATCGTGGCATGGAGAAGCTCTTGCACCCAGCTCTCTTGCCTATCCTTTCTTACAGGCCACCACCTATTTTCATCCTTCTCAACCAGTTTCACAGTATTATCCTTCTTCAAAGATATGTTGCCTTCTTAACTCTTGAAAGTAAACTTTGCCTTGTGTAACCCTGCCTCAGACTCTGTGTGGTAGCAACAGTGATGGAACTGAAATATGAGTGGAAGGTACATCTCAAGATAGTGCATGCACTTGAATTTTACCTGCCTGAGTCGACTCTAAGGCTATGAAAACAAGGGACAGCATCAATAAACAGCACAAAAGGAATAAAAGGTCCGGGATGACCACAAACTAATAGCCATCTGAGCTTTGAAGGCTTGTAAACTGATGCTGTGTTGAAGATGACTAACCTCATACGTGGAGCAGGTAAGAAGTCCAATACCATTTGAGCCAGACAGAGTCTTGTAGCATGAGCATTCTCCCAATACTTCAGAATTCTGCCAATACTGATAATTTCAAGTCTAGAAAATTGAAAATCTGCACATGGAGACCTGCCAGATGCATTTTTGAGGTTAAAAATTGTTCTCACATGCAGGACAGATGCTACATGCTAGCCACAATTTTTCCACATCCAAAGTGACTCGGAAAGTTGGGATTTCATTTATAGTATCATTTATTTCTCTCATATTGGAACCTTATCCCACCTCAGGTCACTTTTATTGTCTTATGGATAAATTTAGACAGTATTTTTGTCAGCCAGAATCAAGAGAATAGCTGTAGAATTCATGAAGTTTGAACAATTTCGGAATATATTTATCTTGCCAACCAAACTCCAACCTCAGGCAGACATTTCAAAAATATCACACCATCTGGGGTGGCCTAGATCTTATGATAGATCCAAGGCAGGTGATCAATATCTGTTTACTTTATTTAAACTGTTAATGATCAGGATAAGGGAGTGCACTGTTAATTTGGATAGCCCAGCCCAGTTACAAAAATATCTACATAATCTACAGAGGCTGGAGTCTATCATGCTAGTGTGGCCTCCATCCAGAGAGATGTTATATGCACTTTGGTCGTTTTTTCCTGCTACTGCTGAAGATGCTGCTAAAGCTGTTCAAAATCTGAATTTTAAAAGGTGCAGCTACCTCAACCTCTACATCTCTCTTGCACAGCAAACTGGATGCAAATACCTGCCTAGGATCAGACATGCACTGGAGAAGGAATTCAACACCCTGACATGGGTGCAATGTATCCAATTAGACCATATGTAAGTAAACCAATGTCTGGTAGTATATGGAAGACTCTTTCTGCAGGGAAAAAAAGAGACTCAGTGATTGTAATAAATCCACTGTTGTAGAAGAAACTAGTTATCCTGATGAAAGCGATGAGGATAAAGCAGGCTCCAAAGAGAATGATTGAACTTTACATTATGGACTTTCAAACAATAATTAATGTGAGTGTTCATTACATACTCACACTTTAGTACCGACATTTAGTGCATATCCTTGGCCTACTAGTACATTGTGGACTCACTGACATTCATCATGATTATATATTGATGCTTGTGCTTTTGTACTGATCTAATGTCCTTTGTCCTAATAACTAGGCATCCTTGTCATTTTGATGCATCAGCGCAATACAATAGCATCAAATCAAATTCTCAAAAAAGGGAAACATTCTATGCTCATGCATAATCAATAATATGGGTCCACATCTTCCATGGTGCCAGTTCCTGAGTGTAGACACTAAGAAAGATCCAGCACCTTATGCCTGTCTTTGGTAATCTTCTCTCTCTCTGCCACAACTGGCCTGTTTAACAGCTTATAGCTTGTCACTCAGCCTTCATAAACAAGTTTGTTATGATATGCCAGATCTTCATATGTATCAATACAAACAAGTATGTTCCATTGAGTATGAGACAGATGTGTGGATCAGTGTATTCGATATAGCACTTCCACTTTGCTGCCTCATCAAGGTCTATGGTGAAATTTTCACAAAATCAACATTTGCAAACCCAACACAGGTTGTAGGAGAAATCATAATAGTTGTGCGGTATATACTCTCTTGACAGATAGGCTCAACAAAGAGAAGTTTTCAAAGCTGATGCTACATGAAGTCAAGTTTGGTGATGCACAGTATCAGATCATTGATTTTAAGGATAGACCAACTTCCATCCCTCCCTTCACTGGCTCCTTGCAGATCTGTTGAAGCATGTTGCTGTTCTGTTGGAGGAGTTGTTGAAGTATAGAGGTTTATCCTATTGGTGGTGGTATATACATTAAAATTATCTATCAAACTTGTCAATAACACATCAACTAATTCATACTTATGTTGTGCCAATGCTGTTGAGATGTTGGAGTGGCTGCTCCAGCCAATGTGCAAGCCTGCTGTGTCCTGGTGGAATGGATGATGATCGACTACGACAACCGCCTGTGAAAGGCTCTCCTGCTGACTAAGCTAATCCGACCCTTGCTGTCTCGCTCTATCAGCCTGCACTGGACTCTGCTAACCCCTGCTGGCTCACTACCTCGCTCACCCCCTGCTAGGGGGTGCCCCACTCCATGTGCCCCCCTTGAAAAAAACCTGGCGGTGCCCTTGTCACCTCATCTGATCCACTCGTGCCCTCTCACCCACTATGGGTCTTGTCTAACATCTCCCTTCTGACTCTTCGTTTTCGTTATCTTCTTCGTCGTTGTGTTCTTCCTCGTCCGTGTTATCTTCTTCTTCTGGTACTTCTTCTATATGCGACTCTTCCGCTCTACTCTCGTTCTCTCTTTGCTTTGCTAAGTTTTCTTCAAGCTCTCGCTGTTCTTCGGCTAACTTGGTGTCTTCTCTTGGTATGAATGCGCGCAGTCGTCTGGCGTGGAACTCTCCTGTGATACTTTCTCCGCGTAGTGTTTCGAGTTTGTATGAGTTGCATATCCGTGCTGCGATGCGGTGAGGTGGCGACCATTTAGGTAACAATTTTCATTTGGCTTCGAACATGTAGTCCATATTGCTGTGGTAGAACTGAACCAATTGTCCTGTATAGAATATAACCTCACCTGGACTTCGTTCTAGGACACATTTGTTGAATACTGCCTTTCTCTTAATTGCATGTGATACAGCTGCATCATAGCCATCGAGCTGTTGTTGCGCTACGTATGCCATATGGATGGTGATGTCTGCTGTGCGTATTGTTGATGTGCAATTGCTGAGATCTGTACGTGGCGTGTTGACTACTTGTCCGAGAAGTAATTCTTTTGGTGAAAATTTGAGCGCTGGGAGTATCTGATGGTTCAATGCGGTAATTGCATCATCCAACTGGTCTGGCCAGTTCAATGGAAGTCTGTCCCACGTGAGTCCTTCGTAATCATCTTCTCCGAGGTTCAGGGCGCATAATCGTTTGAGAACGTGCAACAGGATTTTGTTTGTGCCCTCTACTAATCCATTGATCCAGGGTGAGTATGCGGCTACAACGTGAGTTTTACAATTCCACTTAGTGCAAAAGTCTTGAACTACAACGTTGTTGAAGTGTCTGCCTCCATCTGACATAAAGGTCTCCGATGCTGTGAAATTCCGGAATATGTGCGATAGACTGTTCACTGTCGTTTTTGCAGTACCCGTTGACTTGTACTTGAATGCCCATATATGCTGCGAAAACGTGTCCAGGTATACTCCGAGTGTATTGTATCCTCGAGCTTTTGGCAGAGTAAGGTAATCTCCTACTAACAATTCAAACAGATGCCTCCGCGTTATCGGTTCTAACAATGAATGAAGGTGGGGTGTACCGAAGTTTTTGCACTTGCTGCATTCGCTAATGGCTGCCATGATAGATACGTCAAGCTTCGAGCTGTAAATGCGATCGGTTAGTGCAATTTTGATAGCATCCCGTCCCCAGTGACCCCCTTCTGCATGTTGCTTTGCTGCTAGTGTCTTTGCTTCCTCCTTCGTGACGCATTCGACCTTGGTTCGTGCTCGTACTGCTGTTCCTCCCCGCAATCGCCACAGTTTCCCTTCTTGTATTAGGTACTGTGAGGCTTGATGGCTTGCACGTTTCTGGCTTCGGATTTCTCTACCTTGGTCAATTTGTAGCATTGCCTCAACGACCTCGAGAAACACCGGTTCATTCATGAATCTTGTTTGGAGGTTCGACGCTGTGGATTCATCGATGTTAGTAGATATTAACAGTAGATCATTGATCAAACCCGAGCTAAATTCCCAATCTTCGCTTACTGTCCACTCGCTTCTGTCGACTAATCCGACATTCTGAGGATGGCCTTCCCATTGTCGACTGAGTCCGTCTGCAATTACGTTGAGTTTCCCTGGTACATGTCGCACATCTACGATGTTGTGAGCCAGTATTCCATCTCGCCATCTCGTATGCACTGCGTTTAAATGATTACTGATTAGAACATCTTTCAACGCTTGACAGTCCGTTTTGACCTCTACTGGAAATCCTCAGATAATGTCCGAAAATTTGTCTAGTGCAAATTTCAGTGCGGCAAATTCTAACAAAAAGGGTTTGTAATTTTGCTCTGTTGCTGATGTTCGTTTTGAGGCGAATCCGATTGGGTGGAGGTGTTCTGTCCATTTACCTGTTGGATTTTGCGTGCGGGTTCTCTGGGACAGCACTGCTGCAAAACCCTCGGCGCAGCCATCAGATGTTACTACGAAATTCGAGCCGTCGTACCTTGGAGCTTGCAGTATGGGTTTCGACACAAGAGCTGCCTTTAGATCCAGGAATGCTTTTGTGTGTTGTTCTGTCCATAGATTGTCGAGTTTGAAGTTGCGTAAGGTGTGTCTGTATGTATTCATCGTGTACGGGACTGTCAGTGGTGCGGCCTCAACTAGATCACGCAAAGACCCTTCTCGTCTGGAGTAATTCTGGATTAGGTCTCGGAAGTGACTGGTGAGCCCTAGAAACGATTCGAGGTTTAGTGCGTCTCGTGGTTGTTCCCAATTGACTACTGCTGTGAGTTTTGCTAAGTCTGGTTGAACACCTTTGGGTCCTATCGTGGCACCTGCAAACGTAGTTTCAGTCATGAATAAACGGCACTTCGTAGGAGAGAGAGAAATCTTGCGCTCGCAACATCTCTTGAATATTCGCGTTAGTTTCTCCATCATTTCCTTGAAAGTATCTGCTGTGGTCCCTCCATCATCGACGAATAGTTCCATAGTGCTGTCGGCTAGTATATCATGTAGGTTAGTTGCTGTCATTTCTGAGAATGTCGATGGAGCACCCATCAGACCCATTGGCATTCGTTTATACCAGAAGTATCTGCGACATAGAACACTGTGAAGGGCCGTGATTCCTCTGGAACTTCAACAGCATAGAATCCTGATGCGAAGTCAAATACTGACATGTACCTATGGCCACTAAGTCGCAACTGTTTGGCCCTAATATCCCCCTGTGGCATTGGTGCTATGTTTGTGACGCGATTGACCTCATTGAAATTTTGGCATATTCTCCACTTCTGCGGCTTATTTGCTGAGTTCTCCTTTTCAGGGCCCTCGACTACTTCCTTCTCTGGTAAGGTGAATGCCGGTGGTTGACCATGTTGCGTACACTGGTTGTTGACGGCCCTTTGAAGTTCTTCCAGCGTCATCCCTTCCTGTTCGTGCGCTTTCTTTGCCAAGACCATGTTTGCGCAACATTTGACGAGTTCCGGAGGTGCGTGCTCAATGATCCCTGCTTTCAGCATCTCATCGACCTTACCGTGTAGGAACTGTAGTTGCGGCGGTGTGAGAGGTCTTTGGTGGACTTGCAGGTTAAACATTGTCCCATCTGGTATATTCAGTTTGTGGATTGCCCCCGGCACTGGTATAACTTCTCCTAGTGAACATGCAAAAATGTCAGCATATTCGGTGACTAATGCTTTGACCTTTTTTAATTCTTCTGGAGTTAAGTCCTCGCCGTATTGGATGCGCTTAGTAATCCAAACGATCCTCAGAGGGTTGTGCGGGTCTGTGAGCCTCGTGTATACTGCTGCGTCATTCTTCAAAAAGTCAGTGGAGATTTCTTTCAGTAGCGTGTCTAACTCAGCCGGTGGTATTGGGTCTTCATCCGCATTGATGCATATTGGTATGATGTCTTCTGTGTCCTCATTTCCATGTGTGCTGATTCCTGTTGATTCTTGTGTGAGTACTGTGCTTGATTCAAAATCGTCGACTCGCCTTTGAAGGTTTCCCACTTCTACTTCCTCTGTGACTCCCTGTATTCCCACTGCTTCCTTGACCTTAGCTGTTTTGATCTCCCTTGCCGGTATACGATTGCGCAGTATTGCTGTGCCTCCTACTCCTGTGACGCTGACCTCATCAACTTCGTAGTCATGGACTGCCTTGAACGTTCGTAGTAGTGGTTTCCCAAAGAGGAATTCCCATCCTCCGCCGCTTTGGAAGACTTCGAATTCTCCCACCGCCCGGATTCCTCCAATTACGACTTCTCCTTTCCATACAGCCTCTGATGGGATGATCGTTCCGTTGGCCATGCAAAGGTGTTTCATTGATGGGCTCCAGTTTCCTAATCAATGCTTGATTCGGTTGAAAACTGATGCATACATGGCGCTAATCATGGCGCCTTCATCAAACAGTGCCTGAACTCGCACTACTTCTCCTCGCGGGCCTATGAATGATGTGTGATGCCGAAATGGTAAACAATGTTGGATATGGTGCCCGTTGTTCTTAACATCCTCCATCGAGTACAAATCAATGATCTCGTATAGCTCATCTGTTGTTGGTACATTGACAGAGTCTTTGCCTATAACTGTTTCGACGTGGCTGATGGGCTGGTCCTCGTACGTTGCCTCTTCACATACGAGGACCGATTGTTCAACTGGGTGAGGTACATGCTTTGCTTGGGTCGTCTTGTGTTCCTCTACACTGACGACCCTTGTCCTTTTCCCTGCTCCCATCGCTGCGCGTATTCCTCCTCAAACATTAGATCGATCTGTGTTGCGTGTCCTTGGTTGAAGTTCCCTAGTTCTCGTGCCGCTATACTGCGCCATATCTTCTCTTGTATGACCAACTGGGATGCTTCTGGTGCCGGACATGCTCCTGCGATGTGTCCATGAGATCCGCACTTGAAGCATTCTCCAGAACATATCATCGCACTACCTGGGCAAAGGGGGAACTGCGTGCTCTCGTTGACTCTACCATCTTGCCCGTACTTGGCAAACCACTGCTTCAATTGCTCTTCGTACGTGGTGATGCCTGCAGCAGTGTCTGGTTGGTGTGGGATATCGTTGACTCCACTGCGCAACATCTCTTTCTCCTCTGGTGAAAGCGGTTGACGTTGCCGCACTGGTGGTCTAGCCGTGGACGTTCTGGGTACATCGCATATGCGAGACATTGTGTTGTTGGATGAATAGGGTGTGGTGTTCGATGCTGTAATTCCGGACTGCGTGGTTCCAAGATTGGTGCGTTGGAGCTGTAAGCGTAAGACCTCGATTGCATCTGTCTGCAGACCTTCGAGTCTGGCTAAACGGGTGTTCTGCGCCTTCTCCACTTCCCTCTTCTTCCTTACTGCTTCTGCTTTCTCCCACAGCTTATTCGTGTCTATGGCCTTGATCTCGTCCAAGAACTTTGTCCAATCCGCGAGCCCCGGGGTGGTGAAATCTTTGATCACCATCGGCATATTCTCTCTCACTTGATAAACTAGGCCCGCTGTCTCACTTGTCCCTGCTTCGTTGACGAGTTGTTGTATCTGAGCGTGAAACCGTAGGTGAGCCCAGGTTGGGACTCCTGCTACTGTGACCTGCATTCCTAGCTCTTCTTCATTGATGCGCAGTGCTAGTATCTCTTGTTGATAGTCCAGGCCTGTTTTCTCTGCGATGGTGATTGCCAACCATCTACTGGTGAACGCGCTCTGTACGTCTGCCCATGTTGTCTTCTTCGAGCTGTCTAACTTGGTCCACCATAAGTCTGCGACCGATCCCGCTGAGAGGAGTGTGCTAAACACAATGACTTTTGCGGCTTCGGTCTTTAAGTCGCTGAGTACTATGTAGCGGTCTACCTCCCTTAAGAAGTTCTGGGCATTCTCGTCCGGTTTGCTATGGAACCATCCTGGCGTGGAGTTACTGGACATTCTGCGTGACGTTGGAGATTGGGCTGATGTTTGTACTGTGAGCTGCGAGTTTGGGGGTGTTATCGGCAGTATGGGAAGCCTTATCGTTAACGGTTTTACTGGTGTTAATGCGGTGGGCAATGAGGCTGGTAACGGGGTTTTACGGCTGAATTTCTGGGTCTGTTCTGTCGGATTAAATGGGGGCGATGGAATGTCTTCTGTGGGCCAAATGATAGCTTCTGGATTAGGAGCACCTGGTAACGAGTCTAAATCATCGTCTTTCTCCTGATTGTCTTCAAGGTCAGCTTTGTACTCTCCGTTATCTGAGGTAGTGTCCGGTAGGCTGCGATTTACGACTTCTGGTGTGTCTAAAGGAGACGAATTAGCTGATGTTGCAAGTGAAGAAGCGGTAGTGGAAGAGTTTAGGCTTTTATCTGATGCAAGGAATCGACCGTCTGTTCCTCGTTCAGGTAACTTTTTTTTGGTTGCTTTCTTGGGGGCCATTGCGAGGCTTTTCTATGTGTGCATTGAGGTGCGTTCGTTGACGTTTTTTGAGGCTGTGGTGTCGTGTTCTTGTCCAATCGGCTTTTGCTTTTAATATCGGCAGAAGCTTATTGCGAAACCCGAATCTCACTCTCTCACCACGATGGAGTGGCTGCTCCAGCCAATGTGCAAGCCTGCTGTGTCCTGGTGGAATGGATGATGATTGACTACAACAACTGCCTGTGAAAGGCTCTCCTGCTGACTAAGCTAACCCGACCCTTGCTGTCTCACTCTATCGGCCTCCGCTGGACTCTGCTAACCCCTGCTGGCTCTCTACCTTGCTCACCCCCTGCTAGGGGGTGCCCCACTCCAATGTTTATGCTGGCTGGTGGTGACAAGTAACCAATTGTGGCAGTCATGCAAGATATCTCATGTAGAGATATACCACTGACCAGTTGTAGATGCCACAATTTTCCAAAGTTAGTACCTTATCACATCTGTGAGGTTAGTATGGTAAATATAATCTTGGATGATGGTATTTCCTTCATGTCAGGTGATGAATTGTCACACAATTCCAGCAGTGGTGGTGGCAGTGATGGTCATAGGATGTTTTAAAGTCAGCCAGCTGAAATATTAAATTCTAATAGCATCATCTTATATCAATCTGATCCTGAATATATACTATAATCCAATATCAATTCAAGCAATATAACTACAAATAAAGGATGCAGCAATGACTGTTCCTCTCATTTTAAATACTTCACCGAGCACTCTATGGCTGTCATATCCCGTATTCTGGACCTATGTCCGACAATGTTCCCACACCTCATCTGGACCTCTGGACCTCCTATCCATGTCTCCAGTCCTCTATCTGTTCAGATCTCTGTACCTCTGCATATCCACCTATCTGGAGCCCTGCACTTCTGCACATCCACATCCGGATCCCTATATCTCTGCACATCGGACTTTAATACCTCCGCAGCTAGCCTGCATCATTCATTCTTTGTCCCATCACCCTAAGCACAGTCTGTCCAATTCCTGGATCCAATATCCAGACGCCTGATCTGCTATCCACCTCTCAGGATCTCTGGATCTAACCAATGTTTCATATCGAAACCCAAATCTTAAATCAGCGCCCATCCCCTTATGGTAATCACCTGTCTCTGGTCTTCGGTTATCTCTGTTTCCATTTTGCTTATTGATCCTTGTACTAGTTTCATCTCCAAGTTCATTTTCTATAATCCATTTCACTTACTAATATATTTCCACATGCTCGTACATAGCCTTACTCCTCTGCTTACTGATCTGCACAAACTTGCCTCTAGTATATAAACTCCTGTAGATACTCCTGTATTTCCTTAGTCTGGATATCATATTAGTTTTCGCACTAGCCTTCACACTAAGTCCTCATAACTAGGTCCTTTCTTTCTAAACATACACTTTAGGCCTAGGAAGGAATTCCCTAGGCCAGAGCTCCACTCCTCCACTCCTAAACAAGTTTCCGGAAGTTCCTCCAAAACTCTCCCGTGGTCCTCCAGACCTATTCTGCTTTGGACTTTGTCCTTGCAACCTTTCCTCTGTTTGCTTCTACTCAGGACTTGTCCTGAGTAGTCATTACACATATCTATATCAGGACACAACCTCATTGTAATTTCTGGAAGTTCCTCCAGAACTTTCCCACACTCATCTGGTGCACTTGTCCAGAAAGTCCTTCCAAACTTTCCCACGCTTCAGATGTCCTTCAGACGTCCTTGGACTTTCTTCAGACATCATTCTGAAATTAAGGGCATATACTTGGGTAAGGGGCGCAGCGCACGAGCTGAAGCCAAGCCCCTCGGATCCAGTCCTACCCTTTGTGCATGGTGTAGCACTGGACCTCGTGCTAGGCTCGTATTGAGCTATTTCCCTATGCATGTCGCACACGAATCACTTCCCAATGTTATCCGACACTTATCTGCTCAATCCGACATTTATCTGCTAATCCGATAAAGTCTGATGCTAATCCGACGGACCCGATGTTTCCCGCGCATCGGACCCAATACTTTCCCATGCACTTGTCCTCCCAATGTCCTGTCCTGTTGTATCTATCCCCACTAGGTGCGCAGTTATCAGTTTTCACATTGCTAACACAGTAGACCGTGTTATTATATATCCGCAGTACCACATGTCTTATTACATAGGACATCGGATCCAAAAATTACCGCTACTACTTTCACCTATAGTGCTCCGAAATTCTACATAGACACTAAGAGTATGATCTACCATGCCATGACATATGTGTTTACTACACAACCTCTCATTTAAGTGCCAGTTGGCACTGCCAGCAACTTCATGAAGAAATTGTAAAGTTCCTGGTCAGTGAGTAGTTTCACTTGGCTCATATCTAGTGTTGGAACATGGAAAGTGTGCGTGGCCATGTACCATGAGTACCAGAAGTTGTAGCAGCACTAGCTCCTGCAGCCTTTTGGCTCAATTCTACCTTCCAGATTTTAGACCTTCATGGCATACATGCACTGGAACTTAAATCCTTATGAAAAAGTGCAAGGACATCTTGAATAAGTTTAGGTCATCTGTATGGTTTAAAGGAGTGTGTGTCTTGATTTTGTCAGGCATAGGCATGGTAGGCTTAAATTTGGCCTGTGCTAATATAATGTTAGTCATGGTGGGTATATTATTGTAAGCACTTGCATGTTGATATTTGTGATAGAATATCCTTTGATCAGAACAGAATGATTGATAGTTACGTGGGCGGATCTACTGTTATCCTCAGGCTCAAGAGGTACACACTTACCGATCCATTGCCTTGAAGACTACAGATGTCTTTTGTAATAATATTTCATTCTCAAAGGATGTGATGCATGATGAATTTGTTGGTGCTACCAAAGAATTCTGTAGGTGTCTGCCATGTCTACCCAGGGATTAGCTTAAAGAACATCTCTGTAGAGAGCATCTTTAATGACAGTGATAATACCATGGCTGATTTGATATCTGTTGGTTTATCAAAGTTAGATGACTCCACTGACGATGGTAACCTTATGGATGTTGACCCCAAATTCATTATAATCAAGATGCACAATCATGTCATATATTGTGATTACAAGGCAACTGACAATCAGGCAACCTTGGACAACTCTCTGACTCCAAAGATTCCCATATTCATGAAGTCTGGACTCATAGATTATATTGTCGAACTCATTGTCACTGAGGACAAGGTGAGTAGTTTTTATTTCTGATATTTTTTAAAGATACTAACACTACATTTGTACTAGGCATTTCAACTTGTAGATAAAGGTCCCTTCCATTGACTTCTTTGATATCTCCAACCCTTGCTTTCAGACATAGATATTTCCTACCATACAAAAAATCATGATGAGGGGCTCATTAATCACCACTTATATTTCACTAGCCATTCACTATCACATATGACTAGAAGCAACTCTGAGTATATACAGACAGCAATCTCATAACAAGGCCTGTGATTCAAGTGCATACACAATATATTGCGCTGAGGATCATCTCATTATATATCCTCTTACTCTGAGATGTGTCACTATATATTTTCTTCGGCCTATAGACTACATGTTCAGCATGTGCCGGATTACCCAGTAATGTTTTGATAGCCTCCAGGGGATCATGGTGATGGACTATGTGCTTATCCTCCGGGTCATTCTTGAACCATAGCTCTCACTTCTTCCATGTAGCACAAGGAGATACTTCATCAACAATCTTGTGTAAGCTGCGTATGTTCTGATATGATAGACCATTCTCAGCAACCTATCATAGAAAGTCAGTAAGATGAACTCAATACCATAATGAACAGCACACACTCCAGGTATGGCCAAAAATCTGTCAGAAGACTTGTGCCCTATGTCATCCCGAATCACTCAGTAGGCTACCCTCCAGTCCAGCTCAGAAGCAAAAGGTGCAAACCTATTAACTGCAGCTGATGATCCCTCTCTGAGTCTAATATCCTCCATAGAACAACTTGATCCATCTATTGCAAAGTGTGCTAACCTTCCAATATAGTTAAAGCGCTCCCATGAAATCCGAGGAATCCAGACATAGCTTGTCCATCTTCACAGTCTCTGTTGTAAGGTTGTAGGTACCCACTTTTGCCCATGCTGGGACTTTCCTTTAACAAATCCAACACTCTTTGTCTTCCTCATGCTTGGGAAGAACATGTGTCGTTCCAACCTATGTAATATCCGTGGAAGGAGGGAAGTGCTTCTCATCAATAGGAGCATAGCCAAATTTCTCAGCAGTGAGCCTGTTTGCCTCCAACATAGACACTCTGTGTTGTTGGAGATGAGTCTTCACTTTTTGACAGAATGTAAGGTCATACTGCGCTGCAGGGTGTCCATCCTCATGACCTAGAGGCTGCTGGAGGAAGAAGAACTAACCTTAGACAGACTTTACTTTACACATCCAAAGAGATATTTACTTAACAGCAGCTGTATCTAAACATCCAGGCTAATTTGGGTGAAGTATTCGAATGGATCAAAGAAGAGGTGAGTCGGAATTTGACTCCAACAATTATTTGTTGATGGTTAATCAGATCTCATGTCACCTTCCTAATGGGTACAAGGTTTTGGTCAAGCTGATAGATATCCTGCCTAATGCTTTGGGATCTCCAGTTAGACCTTTTCTCTTATTGATGGTGAATATTAATGTGTGCATGGTGGCACATAGGGATGCCAAGGACTTTAAACTATGCCTAGTGCTGGCGGTAGGGGAGTTCACTGGTGGTGGACTAGTGATGAGAGAGCAGAGGCTGGTCATGGAACTTAGGAATGGGGACTTTGTGATATTCAGGTCAGGAGAAACTACTCATTTCAATTTGAATTATTTGGGTAGGAGGGCATCTCTGATAATGTATACTGATGGTAGGTTTAAAACATGGGAGAAAAATCAAAATGGTTAAAAAGATCACCCCCACTTCACATATTTATGACCTACCCCTACCATTATTTGATACTTTTACATGGATGCATGGGTAAAAAATGATTACTAGTACGTCTGCTGTGGCTGCGCTTGGCAAGTTTATATTTTATGAGTTCATTTCACTTGTTCAGCTTTCTATTCCAACCTCATCCATCTATGACATCCAAAAAGACGACTTCAGCTGGCCCTTATCTATCTACTCGTACTAGCACTAACAGTTCAAGAATAAGTGTGAAGCCTACACCTTAGGGTGGCTCCAAAGCAAAAGCTACTCCTGCCTCAAGAGCAAAAGCTGCTCCTGCCTTCAGAGCAAAAGCTACTCCTACATCAAGTTTATCAGCTAAAGGGGGCAAAAATGCAGTCAAAGGCCCAGGATTGACTGTAGGAGAAGAGAAGCTTCTCAAGGATTTGGCTCAGAAGAAGAAGGTAGCTGAGGATGCAGCTGAGGCTAAGAAAAAGGTAAGTATCCTAGAATTGAAAGACTATCGCTAACTTAAAGTCTCAGCCTCCAGAAAGCATGCTGCTGATTGTCTCTTAGAGGAGGCAGAAGAAGACAAGGAGAGGTCTGACAAGGACTTAGTATGTGACAGTCCACCAACCAGCTGTTGTCATTGCCTATATTCCCCTGAAAGGAATGATAAAAGTAGTAATATGGTAAGAATGATTCTAGATGGTGGCTTGAGTAGTAATATAGAGGATGATGACATTGATAACCAGGTTAGAGAGGGCTGGGATGAGGACCACCAAAATTAGGAAGAGGAAGTGGTAGATGAGGTAGATGAGGTAGATGAGGGCATTTAAAATAAGGAGGAGAAAGAGTTTGCTAGAGAGGAGGTAAGTGTATCAGCATACTAGAAAGAATTGGACTAACTTTTTGAGGAACGCACCAGACAGTTATAGGCCTGAAGAAAGAAGACGAGAAATTCAACAAGCACTTCAGCATCACTAGTATTCCAAAGAGTAAGGTGAAACTCAGCAACCTGAACAGCCCGTGTACCAAGTGCATAGCTATCTCTGCTTACAAGGCAATGTGTCTCTATGTAGCCACAGTTAACAGCTTTTCTTCAGCTTTGAACAGGGAGGAGCTCTGCTGGGACCTACTGGTGTCTAGCACTAGGGACAATGAGGTATTGTAGGAGAAGATGTCACTCACTCAAAGTGATGATGACTTGAAAGCTTACTTGATAGACTATGTGAGTATTTTCCTTTGATGCACCTCAGTTACTCATTCTATATCATAGACTTGGAAGGCTGCCAGCCAACTCAGAGGGGAGTTCATTGCCAAAGCCCGCATCAGTGTCCCTAGTACCTGTGGAATAGGAGAGCTAAAGCATGAGGAGTTGGAGAAGATGAGATTCATATACTGAGAAATTGATATTAAGGTAAGTGTCCTGTCTATTGAGAGGCTTTAGATATATTGAAGCTTGAAATTGCTATACAGAATCTCATCTATGATGACACTTCTCTCCTCCAGAACACCATCTTCAGGCTGCTACTATCTGTGTAATGATGGGGTCACAAGGGAGAAGGAAGAAAGTGGAGGCAGAAGAAAAATCCATTTTTCAATAATATACCCATTCTTGCATTGATATCAAGTGTAGTGAGACCTACATCTACCTTATATCCCTCTCACTCATCACTGATGAAACTTGAATCTACAGGTTAAATGTTTTTTATTAGGTATCATGAGAGGACATTCCACAGACTTTTCTGAAGTGCACTTCAAACCTAGGTTTAATTTTTTTTACTTGTGACATTAGTCAGCAGCTTATTTTATCATCGATTTTTTTTAGAATTGGATGGGATCACTATGCGAGCCTCCTGGAGAACTTTAAAAAGGAATGTCCTAGCTACCTAGAGATGATTTGGGATAAATTGAAGGAAGAAGGGGTTTGGTGCATAATATCTTTGGTCGGGGTTGGCTACTCATAGGACATCTTAGATGTAGAATATGATTAGTTTTAGTCTGACCTACTGCTGACACCACCCGACGTGTACATGTAAATGATCAATGCTGTTGGGCACTGGGAGTGCAACACATGGCATGAAACATATACTACAATGATTAAAATATATATTAAGCCTAACTAACCGGCTACTGCATACCTATAGTAATTTAAGATGGTTGTATATTAACTATAGACAAAAGTGCATCTATCTATTCCTTCATAACCACTCACATATCCTTAATCTTTACAATCACTCTCATCCCCTCCTCTATCTTCACAATCAACAATCTCATGTTATCCTTAATGAGCTCTTGCTTTATGATCACTCTCATCTTCTCCTCCTCCATCAGCTCTATCTTCATAAGCGCTCCAATCTTCTCATCAATGTGCTCTCTTTTTACTGTGCCTCCTATCTTCTCATCAATAGGCTCTATCTTAACATTCTCCAACTATACGTCAATGACAATATTTTGAGTGTTCTATTAAGCACAAAAATATGTCATATATTAATAATAATAAAAATAGTTAAACTCACCAGATCTGTTATGTTAGGGTGGGGTTGATCGTTGATGTGCAGCTGGCATGCATCTATCATACCAACCAGTGGAATTTGTAGGGCATGCCATCCGCTATGAGTACTGCAGAATGGTGCATCCTCATGCAATGTCTTCAAACGATCATTCTAATGGTCATATTTATGAAATATAAGTTGGACTAAGGGAAAATGAAAACTCACCATTCGTTGGGTACACATCATTTGTGCTGTGCACTGCTTGAGAGTCAGTGATTTTGAAGCCTGTCCTTGTGTAATTGTAGGCATTGTATATAATTTGTATATGGATTTGTGATGTTGGTGATGGATGTATAACAAGTGTGATGGACAGATGATGGATGTGGATGGACTTTATACAAATTGCTTATGTTATATTGGGGTTTAAATCTTGATGGACTTGACGATTTTTTTCAGTCCATATGAGTGCATTTGTCATTGTGGATCTTGGTGATTACCACCACACTTTGACAATGATGCGACAATTTGCTTGTGACATCCAAATATGTCAAGACAAGCAGGCGGCCATTCATGCTTATATATGTTAGATGTAGCTGTATGTAGCTGTAACCAGGACTTCAATGGGAGTGCCCCTTCATGAAGATAAAATAGACGACTGATGGAAACAATGTGATCATGCTACAATGTATATAATCAATGCGACCATGGCTGTGTCACTTTATGAAGAGGCACATGAATACTGAAAAGCGCACCCACATCTTGAACCTCTCAGTGCCTACCCTTTTCGATGTTCTAAGCCTGTTTGAATGATGCATAATCCATATCCATTGTGGATGTCTTTCATAGGCTTATATGGGTCTTGAAACAAATGAAACATGTGGCTGGGAATGGGAGAAACTTGACTTAATTCATCCCTGCTGACATGCCAATTTTGGAGCTGCTTGCACCTCAAAAAGGTATCAATTAATGGAAGACATATGTAGACAGCTTTTCTTGGTTGCATTTCATTGAATTTATGAATTGTCACTTGTTTTTCCAGTAGTTATTTCGTGTCAAGGCCTGGTGTATGTTCATTGTTATATAGGATAATCGGACAAGTCACTCCTTCATATATCCTGTTTCTGTTGATCCGCTCTTGGATGGTGTGACCATAATGGTGCCCTGCTCCATTGCCAGACATCCTATCAGCCATTATCATCATGGGCAACCTTTCAGTTTCAATTTCATGAGGTGTTCCTTACTTGCAAGATGTCGAGGACAGAGGGTTCAAATGTGTTATATTTCCTCTCCACCTCTTATCGTGGTATGAATGGTGAGTGAGCACATACTACAGTGACAAATCTCTGTATTATACGAGTGAACTGACATACATAATATCCTGTATGATATGGGCTAATGGTAAAATATCCTTGACTATGACAGATGGGCCGGGAGGGATATTATTTCTGATGGAGGCGGGTGGGCCCATGTGGGGAATATGTAGAGTAGATGAGTGGGCTGATGGACATGGATATTCTATAGATGGATGGACCAAGGTAGTTGGATATTATGTAGATGGGTGTACCAAGGTAGGTGGGTATCAGATAGACGGGTATGCCGAGGGTACTTGTTATTACATACACGGGTGGGCCCAGATATATATTAGCCCCACTCAATTCCATTTTATTTGTCTCATTTTATTTTTTAGCGAGTGAGTGTAGATTGCCGTGGGGAACAAAAAATAAAATAATATATTGGGTATGTTGTTTGGCGCTCGTCATTGCAGAGTTTCAACAATGCGAGAGCGGGGATGCTACTTGTCTCCAGTACCTACAACCATCAATGCATCATATATCATGGCACGTCTACAACATCTCGGACACAAGCCCCTAAAGCACCATCAGTTTACAGCTAAACAACTTGAGTTCCTGGCTATTGTACAACTGGCTGCAGCAGAAGACGATGACGATGAACTTCTCTGGCGCACTTGGGCCCTGAGTGTCACTCATGAGGCATGTAAATATACCAAACAGGGCATTCGCGTCTTCAGAGATCAGAAGGGACACCGGGGGTCCCATAGATTAGAAAGTACTGTCCTACATAGGGTAATACCCTCAATGGACACAAATTGGATTTAAATATATATATATATACCAAACAGAAATTCAATGCAGAGAAGACAGGAGGAGACCTGGTGATACCTTCTCCTAACCTAGATACTGATCTGGTGATGGCTTGTGATCAATTGGTAGATTGCCTCATAAAGGCACATAAAAATCCCAGTGTGTCTTCCTGCAGATTCCGAAAAGTCATTTGATTATTCAAATTCCTTCATCACAGTTCTGATGCAGATCAATATAGCAAGATATAGCAAATTGATCTCCCCGATGAACACTGGGCATAATGAAGAGATAGAGGAGAAGTTGCTTGAGAGATGTCCTCCTGGCCATGAGGGGATAAAGTTGGTTGACATATAGAATTTGTTAGATCCGGAGGTATCTGCATCATTGAAGGGACCATTCAGTGAGAAAATCCTCAAGGCCATTGCGAGGCTGGCAGCCATCGCATCAGCGGCACTCAGGGTGATGCATCCGGAGCAGTACTGGGCAGGGTTATAAACCTTTGCAAACCTCGGAGAAAAGGCAGAAAGCAAGGAACTGCCACAGATGTCTGAGACCCTCCAGTACTGGGCATTGGTGTTTAACTCCCTCTCTATCATTTCCAATCGGCAAACCCTGAATCATCGAGACCATTTATCCATTCTGGAATGCTTCAATATTCTCACCACCGTGGGGAATTATTCCAATGCTCACATTAGTATGCCAAGCCTTCAGCTGGAGTTCAGGTACAATCCTGGCTGTATGATTGCGTTTTCTGGAAGGATTGTTAGAAATGAGGTTCATGAAGTGGAAGGGGATTGGGTTGCATGGGCATGGTATATGAGGAATTCTGTTCATATTTATGCCGGGGTTCCCTCATGTGGATGGGCTAGGGTGGATTGCCCACCCTGACCACCCTATAAAAGATCAAACAAGTAGAAAGTGTAGTTACCAGTGATAGTACCTACTCTGGAATGCCAAGTACCAATAATTGAGGACCAATATTTCCAAAACTTGATATTAGGGATATGGGACCCAATACTCGGAACTCAGAACTTGATATCCAGACCTCAATATCCAGAACTTGGTAATTGGGACTTGATATTCGGCACTTGGAACTCAATATTCGGAGGAGACTTGATATTAGGTATGTGGGACTCAACACTTGGAACTCGGAACTCGATATCCAGAACTTGATAATCAGCACTCAACATTCGGAACTCAGCAATCAATATTTGGAACTTGATATACACTCGAGATTTGGAACTCAATATTCGGAAAAGACTTGATATTAGGTATTTGGGACTCTACACTCGGAACTCGGAACTCAATATCCGGACCTCAATATCCAGAACTGGGAACTCGATATTCGGACCTTAGAATTCAATATCCAGAACTCAATATTAGGAATTCAGTAATCGGGACTCAATGTTCGGCACTTAGAACTCAATATTCAGAAGAAACTTGATATTAGGTATTTGGGACTCTACACTCAGGACTCGGAACTCAATATCCGGAGCTCAATATCCGGAACTCGGAACTTGATACTTGGACCTCGGAATTTGATATCCGGAACTCGGTAATCAGGACTTTGTATTCAACACTTCAAACTCAATATTCAGAAGGGACATGATATTAGGTATTTGGGACTCAACACTCGGAACCCGGAACTCAATATTCGGACCTTGGAATTCAATATCAGGAACTCAATATTAGGAATTTGGTAATCGGGACTTGATGTTCGGCACTTAGAACTAGATATTCTGAACTCAGAATTCAATATCAGGGACATGATGTCAGGAACTCAATATCAGTGGCTCGGAACTCGATATTCAGAACTCGATACTTGGGACTTAATATTGAATTCTAGATATTTGACATCTGGAACTTGATATTCAGGACTCGGAATATAATATTATGTTAGATATTTGGAAGTTGATATGTGATTTTCAGTACTCATTACATCATGTATGGAACATGGACTTCAAAATTCTGAACTCAGTGACTAGGGCTGCTCTCCCTTGCCTATCTTCAATCTGTCTAGGATGGTGGCATACATCTGCATCTCTGTCATCTTATCACAGATGCCTGCCTGTGGCTCCTCAAGCAATGTCAGGAGGTGTTCTCTAATCCACCTCAGTCCCATCACCCTAGAACATATTAGTCATGAATCAAGGAAATTGAATAAAACTCTTACTAGCCAATGCTGGTAGTGAAAGATACAGCAAGTCATTACCTGATCCCATTGCCATGGTTCATTCGGGATTGTAGTTTGTCTCATCCACCATGGAGTATCATAGTTGGATACAATCCAGGATGGATCTCCCAGATCTGCGACATCATGAAACTCACATAGGTGGGATGAAAAGATGTGGTCCAGAACCATATTCCACGTGTGCCCGGGAACCAACTGAAGAATATGAGCGACTGGCCTGGGAATCACCAAAATGATGTTCCTTGCAGCTGAGTAATGCAGGATCGGTGTCACAAAAGTCTGTCAGAAATATCAGCATTGAACGCCAGAGTCATCAGTGTCTTACAGTTATCTCCCATTGCAACCTGGCTTTGAAGTGCATGATCTGAGCCGAAGAAGGAACATTGTTGTTTAAAGCCTCCAACTGATATTGGGAGACACATGCTCAGATGCGTGATGCAGACATTGACATTGTAGCTGAAATGTCTGCAAGAGTGAGAGTGAGGGGTCAGTATTCACTCAGGGAATTCTGAGTGTCAGAAGTGGATGCAGGAGCAGGATGTAATTCAGGCATGGCTTATGCAGGAATATGATACTGGCAAGCACAATGAGAGTTGGTTCAGATGTGAAGATATCAGTCCCTGATGGATGAATAAATTTTTCAAACTCCGACATGGGCTGACCTGGCCAATTCCCGAGACTTTCATCTAAAGCATCTATCAGCATGGTCTGCAGGTCTTGAAATGCTGCCTGGGCATCCTGTGCCAGTAATGAATACATTCTGGATTGCCTTCCGGAGTAAGATGCATGACCTGGAAGGCGTTTCACTAATGATTCCTGCATTTGGTCACCCCACTGGGTTGCTTTCTACATAAAAAAGTTGCATGTCCAATCCATCTCCAATTGGACCAATATCATTTCTTCCTTCCATCGGTCCTGTAGTGCCTTTGCCCGAAGCCAATGAACTCAGTAAACTTCAGATGGGTCAGCTCAGCTCAACGTCAAGTGTGTCAAGCATGCTCGAACTCACATTCCTCATTCCATAATTGATTAGGACCCCCCAACTCTACTTCGACAGACCAGAACCAAGCGAGGGACTTGTTTCGCTGACCTCGGGCATTTGGATCTCTGACAGCAGTGCTGATTTTTAGCTGATCACGCAGCAGGTGTTTGTATTTCTCAAGCTGGTCTTTCCTGGGCTCAAGTTTCATCATTTGCTTCCAGGTCTTGGTATATATACTGGCATGGAGGGACACCACCTGCTGCACTGACATCACCTGGGACCAAGCTCAAGTTTTCAGGGCTTGAGATTTGGCTTGCCTAACTGTTGTTTGGAACAGGATTGCCTTGTTGCACAAGTGAATTCGGAGGTTGTGAAGGGCATCATTTGCCTACCCTGCACGAAGCGACATCTCCAGCGGAATGAAATCCTCTGCCATAAAGTGTCTGCATCAATCTACCCCAAGGTTTGATGGCAATGGGATCACAGTGAGCTCAGGGGAGTTTGTCCATATATCATCAGATGTCTCGGTGAAATCATCCAGGTCATCATCAAGATCATCAAGAATGTCTATGTTCAAGTTGTCAGGATCGTCATCTGTATCAAATCCCTCTCTGAGATGCATGAGAGCAGACTGAGTAAATCCGTCTATCTGGCCTTGGAGACGATCTCAATAGCCAACCCCATTAATATCCATGTCACCACAGATCTCCAAGAAGGTGCTGCATTACGGGCATTACTGTCCTCTAGCAGTCTAAGCTCAATCTCCTTTTTGCTTGGCGCTGAGTTCAACATTAGTTTGGACTTCAATGGAGGCATGGTCAACTTACTCTTCTTGATATTAATCTTGTATACATCCATCGCTGCAGGATCATTTATTCTGCTGGACTGAGTGATCCTCTCACTGGCTAACTATTCTGTCTTTAAATTGGCGGGTGCTGCTTCATTGAGTCTGTCGAAAGCCTTTTCACTTTCGGCAATGCCATTCTTTGCCTGCTTGTATTTACGGCAAGAGGTCCTTTTTATGCGGATCATCTTGCAGAAGTTGGAATCATTCATCTGAAAATCAAGACATTCCTGTTAATGTGGGGACAACATTCCCCGAGCAGCAGGGGAAATTAGGTTGAGACATGCCCATAGGGTCTCCATGATCTCTCCATCTATCCGGCCAATGCCTTTGATGAAATTCGACGCATATCAGACATAGCAGCTGTCCTGATGTCCATGCACATGCCACAACCCGATGCCAGGAATGATGGTCAATCCTGGTACCATTTCAAGAAATTAGCTTCGATCCACCCAAACCCCAAAGTGCTTGTTGTATTGACAGTTGATGTCATAGAAGGTGACAGCCCTGGTAATGTCTTCCATGTTGTGCTGGGCAGCCTCACAAAGGGCATAGTCCATGTTCATTTGTCTGCAAACTGTTAAGACCATGCACAAAGGGTAGGACTGATTCTGAGGGGCTTGGCTTCAGCTCGTGCGCTGCGCCCCTTACCCGAGTATGTGCCCTTAATTTCAGAATGATGTCCGAAGAAAGTCCAAGGACGTCCGAAGGACGTCCGAAGCGCGGAAAAGTTCGGAAGGACTTTCCGGACGAGTGCAAGTAACTTCCGGACGAGTGCGGGAAAGTTCCGGAGGAACTTCCGGAAATTACGATGAGGTTTCGTCCTGATACGGATACGTGTAATGGCTACTTAGGACAAGTCCTAAGTAGAAGCAAACAGAGGAAAGGCTGCAAGGACAAAGTCCGAAGCAGAATAGGTCCGGAGGACCGCGGGAAAGTTTCGGACGAACGTCCGGAAACTTCGGAGGATCGGATGAGCGGATAAGCGGAGCTCTGGCCTAGGGAATTTCTCCCTAGGCCCGAGATGGATATTGACTAAGTCGATAGACTAGAACTGATGTGAGGACTTAGAGTGAGATCTAGTGCGAGGACTAATATGATATTCAGACTGAGGAACTACAGGACATATACAAGAGTTTATATACTAAGGAAATAACGGAAAGATCAGTAAGCAAGCGTCCGAGGCTATGTATGAAGCATAAGCAAAGTTATCAAGCGCGAGTCGGAAATGAAGCATAGGTTAACGGATCAGTAAGCATACCGGTAGTAAGTATAACCGAGATACCGAGGACAAGGAATACCGAATAGAGGAATAGGCTGTGTCAACGTTATATACACAGGAATTGAATTAGGAAGCTTATCGTATATCGGATCGGATCGGATCGGACCGGACCGGATGTCCGGACAAGAAGCGTGGATATACGGGATATGATATTAGGGCAATAGACAAAGGATGAATGATGCAGGCTAGCTGCGGAGGTATGGAGGTGTGATGTACGGAGGTAAAGGGATCTGGACATGGATGCGCGGATGTGGATGTGCAGAGGTGCAGGGATCTGGATGGGTAGAGGACTGGAGACATGGATAGGGCGTCCGAAGGTCCGGATGAGGCGTGGGAATATTGTCGGATGTAGGTCCGGAATACGGGATATGACACAAACGATACATGATCAACTCATAAATGTTCAGCTTGCCTTTCGCCTTTCTGTAAATCTACCATCGCATGAGAGACAAAGCAACTGTGTCGGGCACAGGCAACTCCCCCGATACCCGTGCACTCTAATTTGTGCCGAGCTGCATTTGCTTAATTTACTGCCTAGTGATTGTTGCAGCTTGATTTTTCCACAGTGTCAGCTGCCTCTGCAAGATGATTTTTATACCTCTCCTTTCCCACCATAAACCCCAGCCCATCAGAAAGCCAAACTTCATCAAATGGCTTGATGGGATGCAGATGTTTGGCTTTGAAATTTCCATCCATTACAAATGACCAAGTGTATTTCCAGCTTAGAGTTCTTATTATCGCTGAGGTTACTTCGGTATTGAATAAGACTCACTCATCAAGTGATTCATCCCCTGACAAGAATACATTAATCCCAGGCTGAGGACATGCCGGGCAGAACAGTGCGAGATCTCCGGCATTCGGGGTGTCAGAACAATGGCCAAAGCCATACCATTTCATGGTCTTCAACTGCCTCCACTGTCGAGCAACTTTCATGAGCTCTCTGTATCGGTCCTTGGCAAGTGCTTTGTCAATATAATGTCCTTTAGATGAAGGAGATATAGCATTACTGGAACAAGGTGAGGAAACATGCTCAAGTTCATTCACCAGAGCTTGCTGTAATAGTTCATCGCTGAGGTGCCGCATTCAAGGTTGTCCAATAGAAAATTGTCAAGCACTCTGAAGGTGAACACAGTCTTTGGCCTGTTGAATGATGTAAGGAAAAATCCATGTTGAAACATTTGAATATCTGGACTCATGGCATTTGGACAATCACAGCATCGAACCTCGAGGCGATGAACTCCGTACTTGTCAACTATGACCATGGTGTTTTTCTTCAGCTGGAACTCGGGTCCTGATACAGATGGTAGGTCTTCAGGCTCAAACTGGTCTTCAGGTTCGTCTCCTTCGAACAAATCCCACCTATCCCTGAGTACCAGACATTATTTGCCATCATGACCGAGGTGTATGACGAGTCTGACATGAGCGAGACAACTTTATTTGAAGAATTGACCATTCCATTGACTGATCCAGTGAAAAGGATTGCAACGATGTTGATTCCTGTAACAACCGGTGCAATAGAGTGGCTCCCCAAGACAATCTTGATATTTGTAGACCCCATCCTGGTTGCACATGACACATCTCCTATCTTCTGGTGGAGCTTCTCAATCCAGGAGGTGATATAAATATGATTCCTGCCTTGGCAGCTATTGCCTAAGGTAGTCATTCTGGCTCTGCATTTTTTATACTTAGCAATGTTTGAATGACACTCCAACATTTTACATTAACTTGCCATCATTTTTGGGAGTTGCAAAGGCTCAAATGAGTCTTGGTCTTGCTCGTAAGTATTGTCAGAAAGTCTTCCTAAGGAGGTGGTGCTTGAACAGGCTGAAGTGTTGGTGATTCCAAGGGAGAGTTAGGCATGGACCTGTAGGCATGTCATCTTGTACTTGCAAGTGGGACCTTGACCCAAGTCTTCCTACCTTTGCTCCCTCTTGCTTCTACCCTGTGGGACTTTTTCAGTGGGGTGCATCAACCTATCTTCATCTTATTTTCTAATGTTGCAAAAAAAGCATTAGCTAAGGAAGGTCGTACGAATAGTTATTCCAATGTGATGTTATGCAGTCTTATTGGTTCATTACAAATTTATTTCCATTAATGGCATCATGTCTGATATGGGTTGATTAACCAACTGTTAGGCTTTGCTCAAAGTTGAACTTCAAACCATTATTACTTCTACCTTGCTCACCCTCAGCACATTCTGCAATCTGATTTACCATGGCAAGATCAGGTCATTCCACTCACTTGACTTTGGGAAGACATAGGGCGCATCAACCACAGACACAGAAGCTCATGGGAAATGAAATTTCGGAGCTGAAGAACTAGGGAGTATTCACTTCCATAGCTAGGGCTGCCAGGTTATTTGCTCCTAAGGTAGACTAAGGACAATGGAAAAAGAGGAAGCAGGTGATACATCCTTGTTGTGTTGAAAAACCAACATTTTAATGTCTTATTCTTCCTTCAATACTCAGATGTACAAGACTTGGTTGTACAACAACAAGAAAAAGAAGGAAAGGAAGAACATCCTGAAGTATGGGAGGAAATGGACACCTAGGATGGTGATCTACCAGCAGAAGTGGGAAGAGGTGCTAAAGAGGATCGAGGACAAGTCAGAGGCAAAGCCAGGAGATCCGGATATGTTCAAGCATTATCAGGCTGCTGTGAAGGGAGTCATGGCTGAATTGTCCAACGACGAGTTGGAGAAGGCAAAAGAAACGGCCGAAGAATGGTCCAATAACTATCCTCCTCCCGAGATACAAGCACAGGTCGCCCAAATGAAGGGACCTGCATATATGGAGCACTTTTCAAACAAAATGTGGAGGCAATGCAGGATGAGAGTTTTTGTGTTGTCAGCCTGGAAGAATGAACAGGGAGAGGTGCTGTTTGGGATGTAAGTGAATTTTATCGGTCATTGCAGATCTTTCATCTCAATCAATATATTTCATGCAGGCATGATGATAACGAGGCATTGGGAGATGGGGACAGCTTCATAAAGATGAAGGACTGGGAGGACATCGAGCCAGTTTGGTGAGTGTTTGAATTGTGGATACGAGAAGACATGTGTTGATCTTAGTGATGATAGGTGCTGGGGCAAGGGATGGAGGCCGACAGGTGAAGGGAGGTCACAAAAGAATCTGAAAACCAGCCTTCGAGCTCGAAACTGACGGGAATGGGATGCTGTTGCTTCCGGACATCACAGACATGAAACTCAAGGATAAAAAGGCCATAGTGAGGGCTTTTCTTACATCACACTATCATGAGTCTATCCGTGCTGCAGCTGAGACATTGTTAAATGCATGGACACAGGGATCTGTTCTGGGATTGACAAGGCAGTTGTGCCATGGAGCGCCATCTTACAACATCAGGATGACTTTGTGGCAAGAAAGTATCTTCCGGTGGATGTTGACTTGAAGGAGCCTTCCAAGTTGCAAA
Source organism: Suillus plorans (assembly GCF_016647745.1). Taxonomy (NCBI): domain Eukaryota; kingdom Fungi; phylum Basidiomycota; class Agaricomycetes; order Boletales; family Suillaceae; genus Suillus; species Suillus plorans. The sequence continues at coordinate 92,829 of NW_024537517.1, forward strand.
ATCGGGACACCATGGCCTTGCTCAATTTCTGGCATGCTCGGCAGGAGACAGGCAAAGGTCCAACATTCATGTTCAAAGCATGGAAGAACAAAGATGGCAACATGGTAGCATCAGTTGCATCTGGCAAGTCGCCTTCCCATCAGACTGGTAAGGTCAGAAAGCAGCGGAGGGTAGTTATCCAAAGGCCTCGGGATTCCTCGACCATGTGCAATTGTTGTTCACTGCTTCACTGCGACTCTCAATCCCTTGTTGAATGGTTTGATATCATGACCAGTATAGGCAATTATAGACCGGTGTGAATGAAATTGCCCAATATTGGCATTAAAATTGCCTACAATTCAGGTGTTATGGTAGGTACTTCAGGGAGAATTGTTAGACATGGGGTAGACAGGGTGTATGGCGACAGAGTTAGCTGGGTGTGGTACATAAGGGATGATGTTCATAAATTTGTTAATGTACCCCGAGGCAACTATTCCAGGTACAAGTTAATAATTGCTGATGCCTTCTGTTGTAGCTAGGGGCATGGCAGATGTGGTACATAGGGATAATTTTTATTTATTTGGAAAACTTCATTTTGCTAGTAAACACCTGTCATTTGTTTGGTGGTTTGCTCATAGTGCCATGGTACTAGACGTCAGAATTTTTCAGGTTCTAGACCTATCTGATTTCTAACATACTAGGCCTGGGCCCACCACTGTATAAGGCACTGAACTCAGGCTTACCATTGCCTCCACATACCAATGGTGAGCCTATGTCACACATGAATGGCATCAGGGTCCACTCGATAATGTAGGTTTAGGTGTAGACAGGCTGGGCTGGATTGTATGGACCACGCCAGTGTTGTGGGCCCAATTGTGTAGTATGCATACACACTCTGTGGGCCCATCCTAGCAATTTGAGATGTGGCCTGCCTGAGCGTGAACATTCTGTGCCTAAGCCCACCTGCATGTGTTATAGCTTTCTCTCCAGCCCACCATCCATTCAGCATTGCATGAATGGGCTCATTCCTTTGTTCAGCAATGTGATTCAATGGACAATCACTGTGTGAGGTTGCCAATCCCCAGTGTGAAAGTAATGCAATTGTCGCCTGCAGTAATCATATTGCATCGCTGCCCATAAATCTGAGATGACATTCAACCATGGCATATCACGAGCGCAAGCTGCTGACTTACCAGCAACATCTGCGCATGCATTTGCCAGCTGCCACATCTAATTATGTTTGCTGGTGGCCATTCACTTTTGAATTCTCCAGTGTGTCTCATTTTTTTTCACTGCCCATAATATCACCACAATAGTATTCTAGTGACAACTGAAACTTGCGGGCCCACTCGAGACTGTTGAGGAATCACTTTTCTGCAATACCTCAGGCCTACCTGTAAGTAAAATGTATTTCAATCCAGAGACCCATGGACCCATGCCAAAGCTTCAAAGAATATGAGCCATGGGCCTCATCCTAGCTATTAGGTACACAACAACATAGGGCCCACTCCATGACACTGACTTACAATTATAATGTGAGCCCATGGTGGGTTGGTCCATGTCATTTGGCAGAAATGTCAAGGTGGACTGGACAGTAAGTAAGGAGATATGTCACTGTATTATGTGATGTAGTAGTATACACCATACAGACTTTAATACTATAGAACATCATAACAATTACCTCAATTATTTACCTTCTATGACACAAAGGGTGGATCTTCAGCAAGGGTATGCCACATATATTCTCAAGTTAGTTCTGATAATATCAATATGTTATATTATTGTAGTGTCCTAGCATGGAGGTTAAGAAGGTGAACTGCAGTGATTATATGTACTTGATATGTTATTATTTGATGACATTTTTCCAGATCTCAATGGACACAAGCAATTTACAATGTTTATAAAAACACTCTTAACATTCTTCTGAAGATCATTAAAATTCCCCATTAAAGACTACTACAGAAGATATTGGTTCAGGTTTAGGTGCCCTTAAGAGTGATATGATGGATGTTCTTACAATTACAAAATTTGCTAGCAATCATAGTGAAGCCTATTACAGCAGAATTATAGCACCAAACTAAAATACTAGCTTAGTATTAAGACTAAACTTGTCACTAATCTCTCCTAACAGAACCAGGAGTTGTTTCATCAGGACTTCAGAAAACAGAACTATCTGAACAAATTACTCAATTTAAATTGACAGCTAAGAAAGAAATTGATAAGGCTAATAGGAGATTTCTAAATATCTTGTATATTCATTTCCCATTCACTGATTTCATGCAGTTATGTCCAACTCAGAGATTTTTATGAGAAACTACAGATTCAATTTCAACCATCATTTACCTTAGTGGACAATGCCTAAAAAACTATGAAAAGCCTTAAGGAGCTTTGGATCTCCTATATGAAAACTTACAACATATGGGTTCTGAGCCTATAGATACTTGGATGTGCATAATAGAACTGGAGGGGTATTCTAGGAAAAATACAAAACTGATTGCCTCAATAACATAAGACCTTGAGTGCACCTGTAATTTTGGTTGCTATAACCTTAATTAATAGTAATTTTCATGGTCATCCAGCAAAGCATGTTGCAAATATGGCTGAGTACTTGAAACTCCAGAAGGATAAAACAATTGACACCCTCATCAAACTTATGCAAGCAGAGAATCAGGTCGCTCACTGTCGGTCATGGTAATAAATACATCCAATTATTATCATTATGCTACATTTGCTCTAACTCTATCCACAATAGCTTGCTAGCAGATGTGAAGTAAAAAGAACATAGCTATATAAAAGGTAGTTTAAGCACTCTTCACTTCAGTCAACTACTTAAAAGTAACTCTTAGATCCATTGGTTTGTAGCTAGCAAAAGATCTAGTAGGTGTATTTCAGAATAGTATTTCCAATATTTTAGCCTATGTACTGAGGTGTCTTAGTCTATACTGAACATAGTATTTGGACTATCCCTAATATCTATTTATGATATCTTCCAATTTCATCTGGAATTACTTTAGTATATCTCAGGGATATTCTAGTGCATTTATTAGATGGTCCTTTCTAGAACATTTTCTGCCTATTAACATCCATAATTTGTACATTCATAGGAAGCAATACCTTTCTGCACTATTTGGGCTCTTCTATCTGCCCCTTTACTATAATATGAATATCCCATTTATAATATTTGAGCTCTCTCATCCATCCTATTTACACTATCTGGGCTCCCCTATCTGTTACGACTGGGATAAGTCGAGCTATCTCTGTCTGAATAGACAATCGGCAGAATACCAGATAGACGTGAGTCTGCTCTCGATTGAGAGATCAAGGGTTCTGGCTAAGGCGAGTGTCGCTGACTCCCTTAGAATAGTGGTTTTTAGACAGTAAGGTTGGAGACCTTACTGAAGGACAATGTTCCAGGTAAAACCCAGTAGATTAAAGTAAAGAATACAACTATGGGTAGGTAGGTTTATATACCAGTGTTCAAGCAGAACTTGTAAATGTGTTATCAAGATAGAAGCAAGGAAGAGGCGGACAGCCCGCTTGGCAAGATAAGAGATAGGCATGATAAGAGATAAGCGTGGTACGGACGGCCCGTTTAAGAAGCGAAAGGAAAATGAGTATAGGGGCCTCTCTAAATGTTATTGTAACATTACCCCCCTGTTACGGTTGAAGTCTCCGACTTCAATTATTCTTCGGTGTCGCAGTACTCGTTCATGTAGTCGTAGTGGATGGGATCCGCGTCAGCGTTGCAGAACTCTGGTTCATTATACCTGGTGGCGTAATCCCGGTTCGCCCTTTCTATTTCTTCCAGAAGTTCTTCATCTTTTCTGGCCTCCCATGCCGCTAGTGCTTCATAGAAGCCTTCATCGGTATAAACCAATGGGAATAGTTCTTTCTTCGCAGCGTAAGGGCAGTAAATAGAAAGATGGCCGGGTTTCTGGGCCTGGCAGATGCGACAGTAATATTCAGGGCAATTCTTGTGTCGGTGCCCAAGTTTCTTGCAGATGCGGCAGACGAAATTGTCCGCGGAAAACTGGGGTTGCTTTACTGTGATGACGTCGGGGGTTTCGGTGAGGTCAATGACTTCACGCTTCTTTCCCTTAGAAGCTCTAGTCTTTGACACTCCGTGCACGGTAGCCCCTCTACGGGTCTTTCGTTTGAAGACGACGGTGGGTTCGGGGATGGGGAGTGGTTCTTCAACTGGTGTCGGTTGAGCAGCAGGCTGAGTTTCTTCTCTAGCCGTATCTGCAGCAAGTACGTTGCTGGGGGGAGTGCTAGTAAAAGGGCTTGGCGGGCGACCGACTTCGGTCTGGTTTCGTTCTTCAACAGTCCGTATAACTGACTTGCAGATAGTGCTAAAAGCAGAAGGAAGCAGCTGAATCTCAAGGCTGCGTATTTGTCTCTGGAGGTGCTGGCATGCGAGTCTGAGGGCATCGTTTTCAATTTCTA